>NC_041384.1:400259014-400306539 GCF_002162155.2 Triticum dicoccoides | reverse complement strand
ATGAACAGTTCCCGATGGGGGGTTGGATGAATAGGACCCCATGGTAGTAGAGGCCATTGCCGCTGGATGAACAGGACCCTGATCGAGCCGGTTGGGGGTGGATGAACAGGACCCCATGGAGGGCTGGATGAACAGGACCACGTGGAGGGCTGGTTAAACAGTAGCCGGTGGAGGGCTGGATGAACAGTAGCCCATGGAGGGGTGATTGAACAGGACCCCGTGGAGAGGGTTGCTTGAATAGTAGCCGGTGGAGGAGCGGTGGAGGCTGGATGAACAGGAGCCCGTGGATGAACAGTCGCAGGTGGAGGCTGGAGGAGGTCGACGGTGGATGAACAGTAGCCCGTGGAGGCTAGAGGAGGTCGACGGTGGAGATGAACAGTGTCCCATGGAGTCCTGTTTTGTGATACGCCACACCCCTCCCGATGAACAGGACCCCCGTTTGGACCGTAGCGCTCCAACACAAGTCAGTTTCCTTCGTTTTGCGGTACGCCACACCCCTCCCGATCGACATGACCCTGTTTCGACCATAGGAGGTCCAAGAGAAGTCTGTTTCCTCCGTTTTGCGGCAGGCCAAACCCCTCCCGATGAACAGGATCCTGTTTCGATCGTGGTCGATCGAACACAAGGCCGTTTCCTTCGTTCTGCAGCACGCCAGGCCTCGTTTCGATTGGTTGTTCCATCCAAGCCGGTTGGCTCCCGATGAACATGATGTAATCCGACCCAGTCGGTTGGCTCCCGATGAACATGATGTAATCCGACCCAGTCGGTTGCCTCCCGATGAACAGGATGTTGTTTCTCTGTTCCGACCTAGCCGGTTCGCTGCCCAATGAACATGACGCCGTTGCTACCGTCCGTTGCCTCTCCATGTACACAAGCCCTGGCCGTTCGTGTATATATGCGTGAGTACGCACTCGAGACCCTGCCCGTATGTACGTACGTGGCCGTATTTTTTGGCGTGTGGCTGTATGTACATGTACATGGTTTAGACGGGATAGCCTGAACTGCTACATGGGGGGCTCTACTATTACATGTGTCGCTACTTACTCGGCCACGATTCGTCGTTGCAGAGTGACCGATCGACCAGTATGTACATACATGTTCCGACAAGACAGACAACGGTACGTACGCTTCAACCGGGTGGGTCCCAGTGGTCAGGGAGGATAAGGACGCACTTCCTTGCATGCGAAGATATAGCTGCTCGGTCCCAGCTATCAGGGGGGAGCACTTCCTTGTGTGCGAAGATGTAGCTGGTGGGTCCCAGCAGTTAATGGGAAAACATTATTTTTCAGGGTAAAAATTATGCAATTGCATGCATGCGTCCATGGGCGTGGTGCGTTCCCACTGTCAACCTCTCACGTATAGTCATCTTCCGATGACTCTCGTTTGTTGACCATGTTGACCACACCGTGCCGAGTGCACCAAGGCCGGTGGACGAGGCGATGCCCTAGACTGGAATGACCCAGAGATGGGGAAGACACGATAGTGGATTCGCAGATGGAGAGGAGTGGGAAACTTGACTGATTCGGGTGCGCGGCAGCACTGCTGCGGTGCCGCCCACGGGAGACAGGAGCAAGAATAGAGGTTGAAGAAGGAGCACCGCTGTTGGATTAACATCCAACGGTCCAACTGCTAGAATCATTTGTTGATTAAGTTGACAAAGCCCTGCGTACACGCCTTCTTAGCAGGCCTACAAGTCAGCCACCAAATCTGCCGGGTCCCATCTGTCATCGAGAGGAATAGTTTTTTTTGCATAACAAGGAGGCACTTCCTTCCATGCGAAGATACAACCGGTGGGTTCCAGCTGTCAGGGGGAGGAAACAGCTTAATAAGGAGGAACTTTCCTTGCGTGCGACCATGGACCTCGTGGATCCCAGCCGTCAAGCCCTCCACGTACAGTCCTCTTCCGATGACTCTCATTTATGGACTTCTTTGCAAGCTTATGTACGCAATCACTAGGAGTTAACTTGCCAAGTTATATATAAACAATAATTATTATTATTTTGTAAGAACTTTCAATTTACAAAATAAAATATCATTTTAATTTGATGAGTTAATAGGACGTGGGGTATTATTATTTAGGCTAAACATGGGACAGTTGAGTTGGTTCTAGGGAAAAGTACTGGGAGAAAACTCAGTTTACATCAAAAAAGAAAGTGGGAGAAAATTCAGATATAGGATTAATGAAAACGAAAAATAAAGGAAGTGGAAGGTCTATAAAATGGTTGGACGAATGACTGGTTTAACAGAACCTTATATTGTTTCTATTATATATATAAATATGTAATAAAATAAGATATATATATATATGTGTGTGTGTGTGTGTACTATTATAGAAGGGAAAACATAGGTTCAGTTTTGCATTCTTATAGAAATATAGAACTGAGCTGTGCATCTTCTTAAAAAAACAAACATAACTTGGGCTGCTAATGTTATAGACAAGCTAGGTTGGGAGGCCCAGAGGCCGCTTGATACCCGATGGATCCAAAAAACGTTGAAACATGTCGTGGGCTGCCCATGTTAAACAACAAAACCTAGGCCATGGACCTGGTGGGCCCAGGACTGTCAGCCTCTCGATGAACAGTTGTCTCCCGATTCCTCTTGTTTTGCTGACCATGTTGGGAATGACAGACGGCGGCGCCGCGGTGAGAGCACCAAGGCGGAGGATGATGTCGAGACCTCAGACCGAACGAACCAGAGCGAGGGAAGACGCAAGCGGAGGGGAGTATGAGGATTGACTTTTTCGGGTGGAGGGTGGGCCGATGGAGCTGTCGCCGCCGGACAATGTGTGGGAGTAGAGGGATGGCCTGGCTAACGCCATAGGCTATGATGGCCAGCCTCTATATAGGAAGAGGATGAAAGATTGAACAAAATAAAGAAATACAAATGGATAGGTGGTTGGTCCCATATGTCTGTGTACGAGACCTGTTGGGTCCACCTGAGAAGGGAATACGTTGGGAGGAAGGAGATTCAAAGCACGGCAACCGAGTGAACTAGTTCTTTTAAAGGACGAGTGGAGTAGTTACATACATAAGCAAATAGCCACTAAAAAAGCAAACAGGTTAATGGGTTCTTAGAAAAAATATTTTGGACAAAACAGATAATTACGACACATAGGCTAATGCACGAAACACTCAGATGATAAAGGTGCTTATAAATAGATAAAGTACAACATCTAGATCTTCCTGGCACACTTGATCATGACGCTGCGGCTGTCCGTGTGCTCGTCCGTTACAGGAAGCAGACACGCCCTCATGTCCAAGATCCGCCTATACATGTCGTAGAATGCGTATGCGTCCTTGGCCGTGTAGGTTTTGTAGGCTAGATTCAGAGGTACCTCCCACGTGTTCAGGTCCTTGGTATCGTTGTCTTCTTTCATGTTGGCATAGCAGGGGTCAATGATGGTCTCGGCGAGGTCAACCACGGAGTCCTTCTCCTGCCCGTTGCCGATGATCTTGTATTGCTTCTGGATGTCGACAAGCTTGTTTCACCAGATGGCCGAATCGTCGCGTTCTTCCTTCTCTCCACCTTAGCGAAGGTGCAGTCAGCGCTGCCGATGAAATGGGCGAATGCTCCAGAACCTTTGATGGCCCTACAACAGTGGTAGACAAGAACCTCGTCCCACACGCATACCTGGGCAACCGCGATCCGCTGGTCCCTGTCAGGAGACGAATGGATGGGTAGAAGGTCTAGTCCTGTGACCTTGTGCTTTCTCATTCTGTAGGTACTGCTTGAAGTTAGCGAGGCAGAGCTTCACCGAGTCCAGATCGTTGGTGTACATCACATTCAACTTGGTGCAGCCATGGGACTTAATGGTGAAATCAAAGGTGAACTCCTTGCTGAAGTCCATATCCAGCAGGCTCACCCCTTGGATCGCCATTGGAGTCTCTTCAAGTGAACGAGTGGATAGGCAGCGGCAGCAGTTCATTTTTCAGCTCATGGGGAACTAGATTCAACAGTAAACTGAGTTTGTACATGCGACAACAGTTACTACCCCTCCCCCACCCGCTGCATACCCAGCAGAACATGCACCCTCGATGCATTCAAACGCCTCCATTAAGAAACCTATTCTGTCCACATGTCGGTTCACGAGCGGGCCTGTGTTGGTACTGTAATAACAGGTGTTAGTGGTCACTTTACTTAAATTTAATTAGCTTTAATAGAAATTTATTCTTAAAACAAGCAATGCATTGGCTCGTTCTATCAGTGCCACATGATCAACATGCGTAACAATTAGAATTATTATTCTTAGGACGCACACGATCAACACATTTGTCGCACTTTCACACACACAATACTACCAAGTTTGAACTGTTTGTTATGGTTGTTGTCCTCTGCATCATCATGTCGTGTTTCCCAGCTTGCAAGATTCAGAACCAACAAATAATATTCAAATAACAAGTACATCAAAGATTCCTACACATCTCATTGATTCCTAGCTTGCAAGATTCAGAACCAACAAATAAGATTCAAACAATAAGTACATCAAAGATGCCTACACATCTCATTGATTCCCAGCTTGCAAGATTCGGAACCAACCCATTAGAGCCTTTTTATAAACTGAATATCGGGATTAAATCCATCTTGGCTAGCCGTGTCATACAACCCAAGAACTTGGCGAATGCTCTTGACCATCACAACATCTGTAATAGTGGCACCAGTTGAAGCAAATTTTATTTCCAAAACAAGAAAAGATTGTGATAGAATAGCTTTATTTAAAGAATAGAACATTAGCACAACATGACAAAGCACAATCATGTTGATAAAGGACAGTACTGACCGGTGTGAGGGGCCCTATGCCGCCACGACTCGATGTGGTGAAGCCGCAACTCCACTCGGATGAGGCCAACCTAGAGTTCCATGATTCAATGCATGCGCCTTTTTCTGCAGTGCACCTGAAATGAAGCAAAGGTTGCATCATTCAACTAGCAAGAAGTATTTTCTCTCGTGAGCTGGCAGGTTCTTCTTTAGTAGTTGCACTAAAATTCATCAACATTAAGGTTGGCTGTCCTGCTCATGTAAGGTGCAACTATAATTTGCTTCTCCTTTTGTGTAGTTCCACTAAAATAAAGTGCCATTGTGGTGACAGTGACGGCTCATCTTGCAAAAGCTAATAAAATGTTGCACGAGATTACTAGCAGAATTTGATGGAGATTTTGGAAACTCCAATCACCATTTTGTGCAGTTCACCAAAATTGAGAGATGTTGCCCACGTGACATTTTAGTTGAACTGCACAAGACACTCATTCCAAAAAAAGTGTTTTGTGTAGTTCACCAAAAGGTCACAATAGCAACAAGGTGAAATGGATATCCCTATCTGCACAAAAAGATAGAAAAGTAAACAATTGTTGGTCAATAAGAATATACGAAACATACACGAAATGAAAAGAAGCATCTTAATTATGTTCATGGCAATCACGCAAGGATAGTAGAGATTTTAAAATGTCAGCAATGCTTCATGTTACCAGAAGCATTATGATCAACTATGACATTCGTGAAATATGGGATTACTTTAATGGTGGCATAGCTTGTTTACCAGATACAGTAAATCAACAACAGCTAAAGAGTTGGTTTAAGGGCATGGGACCGTGAGGACACCAAGTCACTCAGTAGCGTAAAGAAGCAACTTACTTATCATACTGGGGAAAACAACAGAAGTACCATTTATAACACAGTTTAATTGCATCATATCACTGGAGGCATTGGATTAACAATAACACTGGTTAGACATGTCCTTAAGGTAACAGTGTGATCGCTTCATTTTACATGCGCCCTTACATTAACAACAACAAAAGGTTGGTATAAGGATATGGGACAGTGGACGCATCAACACAATGTACCTACAAGGAGGCATAAAGTGGTGATGCCGAGTTTGTTCATGCTCTGTGAGGGCATCAAATCTAATCCTGGAGACCTTTTACTATGTGAGGGCAGCAAATCTAATACTGGAGACCTTTTACTACGTGAGGGCAGCAAATCTAAACCTGGAGACCTTTTACTATGTGAGGGCAGTAAATCTAATCCTGGAGACCTTTTACTATGTGAGGGCAGCAAATCTAATCCGGGAAACCTTTTACTATGTGAGGGCAGCAAATCTAATCCTGGAGAGCTTTTACTATGGGAGGGCAGCAAATCTAATCCTGGAGACCTTTTACTATGCGAGGGAAGCAAATCTAATCCTGGAGACCTTTTACTATGTGAGGGCAGCAAATCTAATCCTGGAGACCTTTTACTATGTGAGGGCAGCAAATCTAATCTTGGACATACTCTGTTGACTTGTCCACCAACCGCCACTTTCTATCTTTTTTTCAACCAATAATATATCCGTTCCTTATCTAGTTTGTACTGAGTTTTCCCACTTTTTCCATTTTCAACCACGAGACCAGTTGGGTATCCAGTATCTACTACTTTCCCCCCATTATTTTCTCTTTGAATCAACTCCTAGATTCATGCTACGACTTTCCCCCTTTCTTTGTTGTTTGAACCAAGTCCTAGATTCGAATGCATGAAGTAGCTTTACCTCTAATAATACTAAAAATTTAGGTGGATCTGGAAGAGCTGATGGAAGTAGAAAAAGATGCACATGCATACACGTGGGGAGCTGGGCAATAGAGCAAGGCCGCTTTCGAAGAATTTGTACCTGCAGGTCGTCAGGATGTCGGCAGCGACAGGTCTGATCTGCGCACAATACGACAGGGAAGAAGAAGGGTCGGAGGACCTCCCGAGCAGGCGCTATGTCGGAGAGAACGACATGGGCAGAGGATCGGGCCCCGCCGGCAGCTGTGGGTTTCCTCCCTCGCCAGCGATGACCGCGTGAACGATTCACCTTTTAGTCCTCTACACACACCGGCCGAAGGGATCCGGCTGGATCTATGACCAGCGGTGAGCAAAGAGAAAATGTCGCTACCGCTGTCTTGTTTAGATATGGAGAGGATGAGAGAATGAAGAGAGCAACCCTAGTAAAGCAGGCACTCAGGCCCCTGCGTACATATATAGTGGAGTGATTATATTTTTCTCTCCACAACAAGCGTTTCAATTTGTGTATGTGGCATTAAAGAAAAGAAACTCTCTATTTAAGGTGACTAACTGTATGACTCCTACTTACTACTAGTAGTAGTATTGTTTACTTGTGCTCCCCGGCCCTCCATTCATTGAATAACCCCACGAGTGAATAAACATACAATACTAGTATTTATATAGAATGAACAAGCTCGAATCATTTTCCCGTAGTTAAAAGTTGAGGGCGGGGCTTTTCCTGGGCATTACGTGCGACAGTTTTTGCATGGGCAGTTTGACAGAGAGGCGAGGAGGGTGAGGGAGTAGCGGATTCAACTTACTTATTGTTGGAAAGGTCGGGCTGTGCGATTTGACGGTGCGTTACTACTGGAATGACTTGTGATATGACTACTCACTATAGTCATGAATTACTGGCGCTACGACCGGGGTGATGCCCCCCTTCCGTTCTGCACTCTAATCTGGTGCATGACACGTCGACCCGGATGCTGGCTCTCCCACATGTTGGCGAAGTACATAGTAAGAAGGAGCAAAGAATCATGCGATATATACTAGTAATACTACTACTCATGTCAAAGAAGTGAGAACCACGGCAGCCCAGTGAACCAGCAGTGCGAACCACAGCAGCCCAGTGAACCAGCAGTAGAAAACAATGTGGTGATATGGCCATAAATAACAATGTGCTATGGTCCATACAGTAGCATGTATAGTACTACTCCTCTTTGTTTGGACTGAGTTAGAGCTAGTTTGGGTTGAAATAGCCTCAAATTATCCAAATAGGAGGGGTTAGTTTGAGCTACTTTTCTCCAACCCAGCTAAAAAAATTAGCCCAGTGGAGAGGTTCTAATTGGGTTAGTTCTCCTGGGGCCCACTAAAAGAGAACAAAAAAAATCTCCCCTGCCCGCACCAGATCGCTCCCTCCACCCCCTCGCATGACACCTCTCTGTTCCCCATCGGGCTGCCCGCCCAAGCGCCGCTCCGCCACTTGCCCTCTCTCTCCTCCGGCCGCCCTCTCCCTTCGTCCTTTGAAGCTCGCCCCGCTCCCCCTTCACCGGTCATTTTTCTCCCTCTGTCGTGCGCGGTAGCAGCACATCTACCAGGGAGGTCGTGAGAGGGGTGAGTTTGTTCGTTCCGTCTCTGTCTCACAGCCATATCATTGATCTTGCTCGCTCTAGCGCTAATTCTGATTTGGAAATGTAGATCCCAATTAAACTTGGTATAGATTTGTGGTGCATGCATGGAATTGTTTGATGCTTCTTGAGGAGGTAATAAATCTTTCTAGAGCCCAAAGATTCAGTTCAACTTTCTAGGTATTTCAGTTTCAGGCTTGCATTATTTCTAGAGGCCCAAATATTCAGTTCACCTTTCTAGGTATTTCAGTTCCAGGCTTGCATTATTTCTAGAGGCCCAAAGATTCGGTTCGCTGTCGTCGGCAAGCGGCTCTGCTACCCATGCTGGTGTCCACCTCAACTCGCAAGCGCCGATGTCGGAGGGGTTCCCGGGGCTTGGGCTCTATAGAGCCTTCCTCCAGAGGGACGATGACGAGCTCCTCCCTAGGTGCGTGAGGGGCTCCGGGCTCCCTCCCATCGTGAATGACTTCCGTGATGAGTTAGCTCATGATTTGTTTCATGGAGTGTATTTTTTGTGAATTTTGATTGGCGACTTGTATGTTTAAGTGGGATATCTCATTTGTATGGACAATGTAAAATTTATCATGTTTTGCATGCTTGATTTGTAAAGATGGTTCGTTTATGTCAATTGTGAGCGGGAGGAGGCCACACAAGAGCCGACCACACCAAATCCGGCATGAAATAGTCTCCAAAGTAGTCCAATGATTGAGAAAGAGCATTTATTGTCAATCTAACCCTGCCATCCATACACCTCTTTGGTTTAGAGTTAGTTCAGGGTTAGTTCAGGGTTAGAATCTAACTCTAACCTCTAACTGAGTTAGAGTTCTCATCGTCTCGGTTCATCACCATCATACTTTCCCCATTCCTGTGTTTTCAGTATCCTGCGAATCAAAGAGGCCCTTAGACTGGTTTAGGTCCGGTCGTTTTCTATAGACATGTTATGTCCAAAATTTAATGAACGTGCTCCAGTTTCTACGAAAATAATCCGGTTTCATGTAGTAATTCATCCATTTATTTATTCTTCTATGGGGGGTTTGCATGTAATTCGTGAGGTCTGAAATGTAAAGTACCCCAGCATATGCTCCGAGTCATGCATGCACTACGACCTAGATGCTCTATGTCCCACATGTCGGCGAAAGGGAGCATGTGGAAATAGCCTAGGAGTACATATAGGAGGATAAATGCATGAAAAAAATGTACTATGAAGCGCAGCTGCGGTTCGAAAAGGAGACCTAAAGTGATGACAGGTATAGGTCACATGCACCCAACTAGTGGTACTAGACATAAAACTACTTTTTCCCTAAAAAAAGAGGTACGAGTGCTCAGTACTCCTATTCTATCAACACGAGTCCCATCTGACAACAGCGTCCGTGCTACAGCTAGCTCTTCTCCCTCGTTTCTCTCTTCTAATTCTAAACTCAGCCGACGCCCGGTGGGCGGGGTGGGGATTTGCCGATGGTCGGTTTGCTCAACTGCGTCCCCACCTCACAATGAAAACGTTACGACTGGAATAAATATGCCATATACTCCCTTTGTTCCTAAATATAAGCCTTTTTAGATATTTCAAATGGAATCCAACATACGGACGTATGTAGACATATTTTTGAGTGTAGATTCACTCATTTGCTCCGTATGTAGTCACTTCCATTTGGGAACGGAGGTCTCCTTTGCATTTTAGAGTGTAGATTCACTCATCTATAGAAGGATTTATATTTGGGAACGGAGGGAGTACTATAGTAATAAAACATTAAGGCCACGAGGCGATGCCATGCTAGTTACAGGAGGCAAGAAGAAGAGATGCATCCATCGACGACGTCCACCTCCTCGACCTAGGGCATCGGCCCACCGAACGACGGCTAAGTAGCAGCAACTTTCGTGGCTAGGTCGACGTGCTTCTGAACAATGGCGTCTAAAGATTCCAGCCGCTAGAAGAAGGCCAACGTCTTTCTGTCGTCGCTGGCCTTGTAGTGGCCTATGTAGACGATTTCCTCATAGATGTGGATGTGCAGGTCGACAGTTTCTTGCATGGCGAGGCGCTACACGGCGAGCGCGGCCTCGAGGTGCACATTCTTTGTTGTGACCTCCGGCACCTATAGGGCCACTAGGGCTTGAAAGAGTTCGTCACCATGGAGGACGATGAGGGTGGTAGGAAATGAGGAGCTTGGGCGCGCGGGCTGGAGCAGTACGGCAAGGTCGTCCGCGCGCTTCTTAACGGCGGTGAACTTGCGGATGGAGTGGACCATCATGTCGTCCATCCGAGAGGCGAAGCCAGCGTCGGCAAGGGCTACGACGCTAGCGGTCGCCAGCACCATCTGGGAACGGTGCGCGGTGCGGGGCCGCAGGCCGACGTGTTGGATGATTTGGCATAGCCGGCTGCCGCTCGCGTTCATCGCCTCCATAGGTGCTTGTGGCTTCTGGTCACTTGGTCTTGGATTGGAGTGAGCAGTGTTGCACAGAGACTAGGAGTAGATGGATTGGAGTGGTGGGGCACCTTTATACGAGAGTTCAAACTCTGTTGCATTCACATCGTGCTGGCTCTATTCCGCTTCTCCAATTAATTCCCTCTACATGCTAATTGAGGATGCATCATTGAGCGTTCAATGTCTCAGGAACTGCTACCCTCTCCCTCCTTGGCATTCAAGCCATATCTATGTAAATGCGTGTCAGGAGATGTTCCCGTTGACGACGAGGTGCCTATGGTGACTTCATAAATTTCAAGATGATATGCCGGCTCAGTCTTTCGGAGGTGCTCATAGGAGTACGGTGTGCGTGTCTGCGTTCATAGGGGTGAGTGTATGCACGTGCATATGAGCGCTTGCCTCTGTACTGTGTTAAAAAAACGTAAATGCGTGTCAAAAAGAGACTAGTCGGTACTAGTATACTCAATATTGTGCACCGTGACCAAGGCAGAGAGGAAAATGAGAGAACTACGTATTTATTTACGGTGTAGATTCACTCATTTTGCTCCATATGTACTCCGTCTCGGTGTAGTCTAGTCACTTGTTGAAATCTCTAGAAAGGCAAATACTCCTTTCCGGTTTACAAGGCTCACATAGCAATTTTGTCTCATGCAAGAGCCTGGCTATATGTGTGCTCCAAGGTTCACAACTGCCACATTCGGGTTGCGCTTGGCTCTTCGCCTCTTCGAGAAGACGAACAATGATGTTACTACTACTACTTCTACCGTATCAAATCCACTTCTGCATGTCTGTCCACCGCATGCGGGAGGGATAGCTTGTTGCCTGTCCTCGTTTGCCATCCACTGCGCGCATAGGCGAGGGAGAAGGCGTGTAGTCGTAAAATCAAGCTTCTCCTCATTGTACGAGTTGACGTGACACATCATAGCACTGGCCCCACATGGTTACCTCTAAACTTGGCTGAAAGACCCGTAGTGTACAATATATTTGCTACAACCTCTAACATTTACCCCACCACAAATTAAAATATATATTCCTATCTTGACTAGATGACTATGCAAACTACAATCACCAGGATGACAGGTAGGGCCAGAAGTTAATTTTAATCAGAAAAAGCTTCGAGATGGCCTCATAGCATGTAGCCGACCCCAATGATTTTATGCTTAGAGGCACGATACACGCTATCCTAGACTACTCTACACATGAAACTACCACACTAGTGTCCGGGCTGTGCTTGGCTCTTTGCCTCTTCGGGAAGTCAAACAATGATGGAATACTACTGTAGTGGAGGAGTAGTACAGTATGCTTCTGGTCATCTGACACTGAATGAACTGCTGCATGTCCACCGCGTGCGGGAGGGAGAGCATGTAGCGAAAGCTTCTCCTAGTCCTGCCAGCCACCATGCTCATGGGCGAGGGAGGGATGCAGCTTCATTGACTTACTGCTCCTGCCTTTGCATGTATGACAGCTGGGCCCAACAGGTGGGTGGCCCACCTGTCATACAGCCAAAGGCAGGTGCAGTTAAGGCACCGGAGCTCAGTCCATGAGGGAGGGGGCGTTGTAGTAAGCAAACTTCCCGTTGTTGTACAAGTTGACGCGACACATCAAAGCACTGCACTCGATATATTTCAATAATTTGCGTTTATCGATGCATTAATTACAACGCATACATGCATGTCGTGACTCTCCTTTTGATACTTGCATGTGTTGATTTAATGCACCTTGAAGTAGTATGAATATGTGACGGTAAAGCTTTGTAATGCCCCGACCCTAAAGCAAGAGATGGTTGTGCATGAGGAGGGCGAGATCATGCAGATGGAACATGACCCGGTAACGGAGCTCTCTATGGTCTCGATGGACCTCACCTTGCTCCACTGCCCCTTGTGCCTCCGCGCCTTGAAGCCTCTAGTGTATCAGGTTCGAATACACCTCATCCGTTTGGCTGATCGAGCAAGGTGCAGGTTTCTTGATTGATGTGCTGTTTGATTGATTTGTGTAGTGCAAGGGAGGGCACCTGGCCTACACGGACTATCGCGTTGAACGCCCCGAGAACCAGCGGCAGTGCCAGAAGTGCGAGTGCGGCGGTGGCTTCGACGTGCGGAACACGGCGGTGGATGCTGTCCTCTCCTCGGTGAGGGTGGAGTGCCCGCACGAAGGCTGTGGGCTCTATGTCACTTATCGCAAGCTCGCTGATCACCAGAGCGTGTGTCCGCACGCGTCCTGCAAATGCCCCGTGCCCGTCTGCGGCTACAAAGGCCCGCCGCCGGCGCTTTCCCACCACATCAGCACCGTGCATCCCATGCTCGTGCACAGGATCCAGTATGCACTACAAAAAAATACACTTCCGTGATGATACGTGTTTGTCACAGTAGGTCACTTTTTTTGTCATGCATGTACATCCATGACAAATTTATGACAGAACCAAGATAGTCATACCTGTGCTATCGTAGAAGTGTTCCATGACATTACCAAAATTATCATCATGGAAGTGTCCACTTCCATGACGATAAATCATGCGTCACAGAAGTGCTTTCGTCAAGGGTGACCGACACGTGGCATCCACCGTAACGGAACGCCGTTAAGCTATCAGGTCGGGTTTTGGATCCGATAACCCGTTAACAGCCCCGACCAATGGGAAATTTCCACGTGTAAAATTCTTATTGGCCGGACGAAACACGTGTCAGTTCGTCAGTTGGTCTGATAGGCGCCTATGATACGTCGACACGTGGCACGGCCCAACAGAGGCCCATTCCTGTGAAAAGGCCGGCCCGTTTGACTTGGTCAAAAGCTGGTGGGCCGGCCCATGGAAAGCCTGTTAACGGCCTGTTCGCATATAGCCCATTTACAACCCGCTAACCCAAGGCCCGTTACGCCCTATCTGAATTAGGCCCAGTAGCATCATCTAGGCCATCCAATATGATTCCAGCCCGTTTTCACTTCTGGCCCATGTATGGCCCATGACGTCTTTCGGCCCATATGAGGCCCTATGTAACTCTTGGCCTATTAACGGCCCGTGGTGAAGCTGGCCCGTAATGAATAGTGTATCACTTTACACCCATTAACGGCCCGTGGTGAAACTGGCCCGTAATGAACAGTGTATCACTTTATACCTATTAACGGCCAGTTATTCCGTTCGGCCGTTTCCAGCCCATGTTATCTTTCGGCCTTCTCAGAGCCCATTTATTCTTGGGCTCATTTCCAGCATTCGTTTACTTATGACCCGTTACTGTCATTTTCTGCTTGTGGGCCAAATTCAGCCCGTGGTTACAGTCGGCCCGTTTGTGGTCCGTTAATACATTGGGTCATTTTCATAGCGTCATCAAATACGGCCTACTAACGATGGCCCGTTACGGTCGGCCCATGAACGGACGATTCCAACTCTAGACCATTTACGGCCATAATGTGGCATGTTATTGGCCCATGTTTGCCCAATCGATCATACGGCCCGTATAAGGCCCATTGATGATACGACCCGTAGAAGGCCCATTGTTTCTATGGCCCGTAGAAGGCCTACTGTTTCTATGGCCCGTAAGAGGCCCACTATTTCTACGGCCCGTAGGAGGCCCAGTGTCACTACAGTAAATATTAGCCCATGGTTATAGTGGCCTAGTTTTGAAAAATAGGTTATTGCAGCCACTAGTTAACCGCAGAAAAAGAACTGCAATGACTACAAGCAAACAAATAAACAAGACAACAAGGAAATAAATAAGCAAGCAACTAATGGTAGGCTATCACGGCTATTACACATATTACATCCACTGGGCATCAAAGTTCGCCACCAGTGCAAATATAGGGAACAAAGCAGCATATCATATACATTGGCCGTCAAAATTGGCCACCAGTGCAAATAAACGCGGCAGCAAAATAAGAGCATAACTGAAACAACTTCAGAAGAGCTCAAGAAACGTTATCCCGGGTATCCACCATGCTGGCAATAAGCTTAGCAAGCTGATTAGCTTTGTCCTGTTTGGCGCTAAAATCCTCCAACGCTTGTTGTTGCACCAGAAAGTATGCATCTGAATGCTCCAGGGACTTCCGTAGTCCTTCGGCTTCTTGTCGCAGCACAGCTGATCGATGTCTTTCAGCTTGTAGTTGAGACTCAACAAACCGAACTGATTCAGACAGTGAGTTTGAATAGCTTGTGCAAGCGGTAGTGGCCAGTAACTCCAACACTAAACCAAGACAGGATGTGTCACTATCCTGAACCTTATCTGCATTAGTTCCTTTACCGTTGCTTAATAAGGCACTCTTCCCCAATATGCTGTCAGCATTCTAAAAGAAGAAACAAGCAGACACATAACAAGTTTAGCATGTACTAATATATGAAAGTAATTTCGGTGAACCAGTTCATTAGTAAGGTGGACAGGATTAAACTACCAAGTCTTCTATTGCCAAGTACTAGTACATAATAAAAGCATCAAACAAACATATATCTATGTCCTATGGTAGCAATGGAATCTTAAATTAGAACAGTTGTTCTTCAGGTTTATGCACTTGTTCTACATGAACAATAAGATGCAAGAATATAATACTTAAAAATAGAAAATGAGCTCATAGATCTTACCACATTCTTGGTTCGGGACCAGTACAGAACAAGGCGTTCCCAGTCATCGTCCAGTAAATGTGTCTCAGGAGAACGTAAGGGAATTTGATGAGTTTCTTTGCCGGTGAAGTACGTTTTCTTCAGGTAATTCCGATACTGCCACCAAGCATTCTTGAAGATAGCAGAGGTTTTAGCACAGGTTACCTCATCCTGAGTTTCCAAATCGGTCCTTCTATAGAGTAAAATGGGAAAATTTGCTGTATTATAACCATCATGGAGGTAGGATGTATGGGACAAAGCAAAGTAATTGCCATGACTAACATTACTTACACATAACTCCTGGACAAACACCTACAACTGGCATTTTCCTTCATCTTCAGTATAATATTTCCAAGATGGGAAGATACGCACATACGATTTAACAACATGAAATGCGATAGATGCTAAACTACGACTAGCTGGTTGTGCTTCCTCCATAGGAATAGGCATACTAACTGGTGGAGTTGGGGTTCACCGTGATAGTACTGGCCCTTTGGGCACTGGAGCTGCCTTACTAACTGCTCTTGTTTGGGAGCTCTATGGTCGAGATGGTGCTGTGTCAACAGGAACTGGGTTACTATCGGCTGGGGTTGGGGTTAGATTGGGTGAAGCTGGTTCTTTGTCCATCGTAGTAGGGGTACAATCTGCGAGAGTTTGGGTTATGTGTGGTAGGGCTGGTTCTTGTGCATGTACAACCGGGGTGCTATCTCCACCAAGAGGTAGCACTGTTTTATTTGAAGACCATGTTTTTAGTCCGCTAGATACTGGCATCACCTGCTCCAATTCAAATGGCTGATGAACAGGAAACATAGTTGAATGTACAGACATTGTATGAGAGACAGATGCAATAGATAGTGTGGAAAAAAGAGGGCATGAAATAGTTGACATGTATATTGTTTAACTAAAACGGATAGCATGACATAATTTCACATATATGATGTCTATCTAAACTGGATAGCATAGCATAACATAATTCAAAGATATGATGAATAACTAAACAAGATCGCCTGACATAATTCACCTACATGTTATCTAAGTAATCAGGATCGCATCGTTTTATTCACATATATGATTTATATGCTAAACAGAGGGCATTCGATATGATGTCTGAACTAAGAACATGGTGTTGAATATTGTGTATATGATGTCTATACTATGCAATGCAAGACACCGTATGCATGATATGAGCAGTATAACCATGCCAAGTTAGAGCATACACCTCAGTGGGGGAATAGGACTGGTCATCTGTCTCTGAATCCATCTCTGAGGAGCTATCGGGACCCAACAAGAGATCTGCTTTGACTTGTAGCACTGTCTCCTCTGAAGGCCTTGTTTTCACTCCAGATTTTTCCATCTCCTGCCCAAATGGCTGATTCACAGGAAGAGTAGTTTAATGTACAAACATTGTCGACAAATGGAAATGTAATGAAGAAAAGGATGGGCAAGATATCATTCAAATATATGATGCCTGGTTAAACAGGATGGCATTGCACATTTCACATATATTATGGCTGGCTAAAAGACATGAGACTGCATAATTCCCATATATGATAGAGAAACTAAACAGGTGACATTACATAACATGTCTAAACTAAGCAGATGACATATATGATGTCAAAAGTAGGCACTTCAAGGCAACATATGCATGATATGACTAACATCATCAGGCCAAGGTAGAGCAAACACCTTGGGGGTAAATAGGAGTGGTCAGCGGCGTCCGAATCCGCCTCAGAACAGATATCTTCCTCTGGATTACAATCTGGAGAGGGGTGGGGAGGGTTTGCCATTGAACCCACCATGGAGCGATGTCTGCATGACATTGTATTGCCGCGCAAAACTCTTCTCTTTTTCTCTACATGTTCAGCATGACTGTGTACAATATCTAACATGCATACGAAAAAAATATGGTGAGATTATGTAAGGAGAGCATGCAGAAATTTAGAGTGATAGTAACAACCAGTGGATCGATGTTTTTCTGTTGAACCAAAATAGCCCTAATGGATCGACGTGAATGTATAGTAATAAGTGATGGAACAAGTGTACAACCTCTTTGTCGTAGCCGTGTCGACCTCAGCATCATTGGGTTGGTCGCTGAAGCAGTTGAGGCAGAGGTGGCTGTCGGAGGTGTGGAGGAAGATCTGAGGAATCTGTAGACGGCGTCCAGGGCACTGCTCTGTTGTGATGGATCGTTCTGTCGTTGGAGCAGCTCCGGTGAGCCGTAAGACGTCAAGGCTGAAGTAGCACAAGACAGGCATCGTCAATCTCAAGTGGGATTCTAATAGCATTTCCAATAGATGATGTAAAATGGATGTAAAATTAACATCACCAAAAACCACCTGACTACAACAGATGAGGTAAAAACTGTTGACTCTGAACTTAACTGTCAAAACTGAAATTTACTGTGGAATCTGAATGCTACTATCGAAATTGAACGCAATGGTAGCAGACAGACACTTGACATGTAGTTTAGGGAGGGCCTGCAGTTCATCTTCAACCTGCACCCCCCTGAGCCGCCAGCCACCACCAGCCGAACCGCCAGCCCCAGCGCCGCCTTGCCGCCCCGAAACAACTCGCCACCGCCGCCCTGGCCTGCCCTCTAGCCCTCCCCGCCCCCACCCTGAACCCTAAGATAGATAGTGGGGTACCTCTCCGGCGAGCCCCCGTCCCCGCTGCGGGTGGTTCTTCCTTAACTCCGGCGAGCCCCCCCAACCCCTGAAAATCGACTGGCCTAAAAGTCGATTCAGTCGACTGAAGTGTGGCTTAATCGGAGCAGAGCAGCAGCACGAGCAAGGGGGAGAGCAGCAGCAGCAGCTGGGCGAGCGAGAGCCGGAGCAGCAGCAGCAGATCCGGCTGGTATGGACGCCGCCGCCGAAGGGGCCTCGTACTGGGGGAGAGCCGCCGTGGAGATGTCACCTGCGGCGCCGGCTTCAAGGTAGCCACTCCATGGGGGTGCAGGATGGAGCACCGTCGTTGCCAGGAGGTCGAGTTAAGGAGAAGGTGTGATGCGATGAGTGTACAACCTCTTTGGTGGCGCCGAGTAGGCCTCGGCTTCGTCCGAGGAGTCGGTGAGGATGCTATGGTTCCGGTGGAGCAGGTTAAGGCGGCGCTGTGGGGATGGAGTAGCCGCGATAGACGAGGCGATCGTTGGAGCAGCTCCTTGGAGGTGGAGGACGGGGCGGTTGAACCGACGGGACGACGAGATGGATGACGGATCCTCATCCGGGGAGGTGGACGAGGGACATCGAGCTGTTGCGGTGGACGACGTCGTCAGGGAAGAGGCTCCGGCGGGGCAGCGGTGACGTGGCGGACGGAGGAGGGTGGGGTTTCGTGGCTGGAGCGGAGAGGTTATGGCGGCCTGGGATTTCAAATGGCGAAAAGGGGGTGATGGGAGGGGTGAAGCATGACTTAGGAACGCGCTTGTCCAAAATGTAGGGTGTGTTACAAAAGTACCCCCCCACCGATTTGAACTAGCAGCGCTTTTGGCTCAGGGTTAGAAGGGGGATTTCGCGTGTCGGGATTTGGTAGCTAGAGGGAGTTTTCGCGCGCGTTGTAATTTCGGGATAGCAAGGCGCGGGTTGTGAAGGCGCCAGTTTTGGGAGCACGATATCTGAATTTTTGGGATATAACAAGACGCGGGTTGAATTTCAGGGACAAGCCTAACGTGTCATAATATTGTACTTGTACGTACCAAATCAATTCGCACTTCCCTCAACCAAAAAGAAAACGAAAAAATAAAACTATTCACACCACACAAAGAGAGAGTCTTGCCCCGTTTTACTATACAAATGCTATTGAAAGCTACTCCCTCCTTCCATCTATATAGGGCCTAATGCATTTGTCGATGCTAACTTTGACCAAATATTAGAGCAATGATATATGACATGCAACTTACACAAAGCACACCGTTAAATTCGTCTGTGAAAGGTTCTTTCAATGATATATTTTTCACATTGTGCATGTCATGTACTATTAATCTTGTCAATAGTCAAAGGCGGTCTTAAAAATCTCATTACGCCCTATGTAGATGGAAGTAGGGAGTATGAATCCATGTTATGTCCTATTAAATTTTTTCGCTTGCTGTATAATGCATGTAACCTACTCATACCAACATTTTAGTGCATTCCAAATGTCTATACTACCGCTGCAATTCGAACTATATTTGAATTCGTTTCTCTATTTCAATAAGAATCTACAATCATGATTGTTGCCAACTTCAACCATCAAAGTTTCCTTGCTATCCGCCAGATATAAATCAGACGGCCTATAATGCAGGATGGCAGGCACACCATCATCAACAATTCCGTTTTTTATAAGAGTAGAGATAAAATATATTAAATGTAGTATACCATGTTCATAACCACACCATGTTTATCACCGTTATATATATATATTCACACATCCGTCGGTTTTAAACACTATGATAAACTCTTCAAATATCCGAATTCGCTTTTTCTAATGAAGTATATATGGTCTCTATTCGTCTTTTACACCCACACAACCCTCTTATCTTTGTAGCTAGAGCTAACTTTCTCTTGTGCATGCACACGCCCGCATCCCTCTCACCCTCCCTCAGCATTCTCTAGCTCCATCGCGCAAATTCGTGTTTTCACTTTAGGTCGTTCATCCACGGTGTGTGTAGGCCCCACCAGCCCCTTCTTTACGGCACACATCGATGGATATGCCTCTCTAGCCAGGTGTGCCTAGCACAAACACAAGCTTCCCCTCTTCTCTTGTCACCGTCCATGCCTCACTCCCACCACTCTTTTAATCATTCTCGTACTCGCACACTCCTCCCCCTCGATATAGTATGCCTCTCGTACCACCTCCTACATGCATCCCTCTCTCTCTATCCTTCTCCTCGTGCCTCATTTGCCTCTAACACACACATGCATGTATACCGATCGATCTCCCAACATATACCTAGATCGACTTTAACTACCCCCCATCGATCGACGTACCTCACAAGTTATGTCTCTCCTTTCTCTTACAAAGGGTGATTGATCTTCCTATGTAGTTACGTCTGCTTGCCACAGCCACATCGTCCCCCTCATCATTCGTGCATGCCTCCTGACCCGTCTCTCACACGCACGTGCACAGACAACAAGCAGCCATATCCTCTCTTATTGATATTGCGGGCGTGCCCTCCGTTTGTCTAGCAAGCCTATCCCACCATTTGTTAGAAGCAACTCCACTACCACCCTGTCCAACACTCTAGCTCTGTCTCTCTCCCAACCTTATTCATCTCCTGCACATATGCATGGATGCCGATCGATCTCCCTTAATACATGAGGCAGATCGATCTCCTTAATACATGAGGTAGGCCTCTCTCCTCCTCCACACATATACCAGCCATTGTACCTCTATAGTTAATTGGGCCTCCCTCTTCCCCCACCACACACCAATAGTCGAGCGCTGCAGGTAGGTATCCATGCCACAGAGACAAACTGCACATGTCCCATCTCACATTCCAGTAGGCCAGCCACTCTATATCTTTGACGTGGGCACACACAAATTCGATGGCACTCTTTATCGATCGCGCGTGCACACACACACACACACACATCATCCCTCTCTTCGATTCTATAGACACCTCAAGCCGATGATACCTCCACTCTCTTCTCGTGGATCACCCCCTCTATATATATGTTATATCCAGGACTCTATTTCACACACATTGCATATGTTAAATTTTTTGATTGACCCCCCCCCCAAAAACTCTCAAGAACCCACACACTATATCTCTCTAGGGTTGTATCTCTCTCACACAACCCCACGTAGGTGGTGTACGTATACAAGAAGAGAATAGGTGCACCATGCACGTACTCACGTTTCATGCCCAGCCACACCCGCGCGGGTACACAGTGGAGCTCATTTCTTTACGAAATGGCAGCCCACGTGCTAATTTGAATGCCTGTAGCGGTTGTTTACCTAGGAAGGTCATGTACCACGCGTGCACGAAACAAAGTTTGACTTGACGCGTTGTCGCGTTATTTTTAAATAAAGTTATAATGCTCAATGCCACGTACACAGAATATAAAATGATTTTATGGAGGAAAAGGTAGTCCGCTCTTCAGAGTATCTCACACAAGGCTCCGGTGGCCTCTCTCTCTCTCTCTCTCACCATTGGTCACTGATTCAGCCGCATCCCGTCCACCGGGGGAAAGGGAGTGCGGTGGCCTCTCTCTCTCACCGTTGGTCACTGATCCGGCCGCATCCCGTCCGCCGGGGGAAAGGGAGTGCGGTGGCCTCTCTCTCTCACCGTTGGTCACTGATTCGGCCGCATCCCGTCCGCCAGGGGGAAGGAAGGAAGTGCATCGGTTCTCCGTTCGACGGCGCCGAGGCAGCACGTCCCGATCTGCGGTACACGTCGTTCTCTCTGACCAAGCTCTGGCACGGCAGGGCCTACGCCACCTGCTCGCAGATTCCGCCCGCCGCCGCTCACCTAGTTACATCCCGACGACCTCCAGGTATCCCCTCCGGCCTTGCTCCACTGCCCGTTTTCCCACGTCGCTGCATGTGGATCTTCCATAGTTCTTTGCCCAAAACGTAGCTCGTCCGACGTACTTTCCATATTGCATTCTCGTCCTCACATCGTTTTAGACAAACACAACCATGTTGTTATCTTCCCTTAGGACAAGGAATATGCTTCTTTTTTGTCGTCACATGTGTCATCAATTGTTATTGGCCAGTAATTGTTTCCTTTCTACCTCTTTTTTGCAAACAGGGCTATCCATTTCACCTCGTTGCTATTGCGACCTTTTGGTGAACTGCACAAATCACTTTTTTAAGAGTGTTTTGTGCAGTTGTACTAAAATGTCACACGGGCAACGTCTCTACATTTCAGTGCGACTGCACAAAGGGAGATTGGTTTTGCTCTATCCTCCTCATCCAACTCCGAGCCTAATCTTCTCCAACTAGTTAGTCTTAAGAGAGACCGCAAAGGTGACCGGCTTCTATTTGTGTGTTTATTGCTTCATCAGCAGTCCTCTATTATCGTAATCACACTTGATATCTTTGGAACAGGGACGCTCAACTCTATTTTAGTGGAACTGCACAAAATGATCGGAATGTTGCATGCTCCAGACAGCTACTTTTTTTCCCAACATGCCTTGTTGATTTAGATAGAGCTGGGGGACGTTGCTGCCAATGAAAGCATGGATCAATTTTAATTTAACACCTTCTCACAACTTTGTCTTCAGTTGTGATGTAATTATTAGCTCTCATCTGCTAATAATTGACATGCATTAGCAAGGAAGTTAGTTTTTTTTGTTTCCGAAAGAGCATCGATGGCAAGACACACGAAACAAAAGCTGAAAGCTCACACCATTATACAATTTCATGTCGTTGGAAAATTATTTGTATAGTACGTCAATTATGTAAACAAATGATGGAAGCTTGATAGCATTGCCAGAAGCCTCTTCATCATCCGGGTCCATGTGCCATGCACGAAATTATACTCCTTCGTTCCTAAATATTTGTCTTTTTACAAATTTCAAACGGGCATATTTTAGAGTGTAGATTCACTCATTTTGCTTCCTATGTGTACTCCCTCCGTTCCTAAATATTCTATTCGTCTTAACAGAGATTTCAACATATTTTAGAAAGACAAATACTCCAGAGTATATTTAAGAACCGAGGGGGTAGTGCACAACCGCATGGGAGACTCAGCCCGGTCGTTGCGCCGCATTAATAGTGAGTAATGAGCAGTCAAATCATAAGCCCCACCTTTCCCACTGTAAGTTGCTCTGAATAAGCAACCATCAATACGCTCTTCTTTGAATCTGCTCATACTACTCCATCCGTCACTGTTTATACAGCACGCTTCAGAAAAAAGAAAAAAAAATCTGTGGGACCAAGGCGACTAGCGATCGGCCTGAAAAATAGCATTGGTAGTTATAGCACGACGTCTATTACTAGAGGGAATAATGCGTACACACATGCATGCAGTGCTTCCACCCCGGGTACACACATGCATGCACTCCATAGTAGTACAGTACATGGAGAGAAAGTTGTGGACTTGATTGCGGTTACCACGCCCTAATTAATTGAGCATTAAACCAAACGCGTCTAAAGTCTCTCTGGTGGTGGAAATGCATTGAGAGAAATGCATCATAATGAAGCGCGCCCTGTAAACTGTGATGGAGGGTGGAGTAGTATGAAGGTGCGAAACCAAGTACGCGTACTAGTACTGCACTTGGCTCTTCACCCCTTCGTGAAGTCGAACAATGATGGTACTCCGCATGTTAGGTACTACAGTGTATGCCTCTGACAATCTGTCACCGAATGGACTGATGCATGTCCACTGAGGGTAGGTTGCATTAGTCAAAAGGCGTAAGCGAGCTTCACCTTGTCCTGCAAGCTTCTCCTCATTCTGCAAGTTGACGGGCCACACCAAAAAGTAGTGCTAGTCCATACTCCCTCCTTTCCGGTTAATATGGCTTAATCTTTTTTGCGGGTAAATGAGAGAGCTTTATTCATATATAAGCATTCTTAGGACGATCAGCCAAGACACTGGTCACTAGGAAGCCAAAAAAAGAAGTAGTAAGCGAGGTGTTTCATCAAGCCAGCTCTCGGCCACATTCAAAGTGCAGCAAGCACGGTTCGCATGAAGATGCGCCGCAAGGTTTGCTGACCTGTTTACATGCTGAATAACAAAAAAAGAGGAAATATTACTAAGCGCTACTATTTGTAACAGGATATGAGACAGAATTAAGCGAGAATTGTGGCGAGTGTTCCATGCAATCAACTTCCATTATCACATGCGAGAACCCTAGAAGAGAACCAAATGTGTTGAAGATTGCTTTATCAAATTTTAAAATTATTATAAGAGTGCAGACACTCCTCCATCCGGTTCCTAGTAGTATAGTGTAGTATGCTTCTGGCAATCTGACACCGTATTAACTGTTGCACGTCCACCGCCTGAGCGAGGGAGAGCTTGCATTAGTCAAAAGTTTCTCCTTGTCCTGCGAGCCACCGCGCGCAAGCTTCTCCATCCTGCAACCTTCTCCTTGTTCGGCAAGTTGACGGGACACAACAAAGTAATGCTAGTCCATGCTGCCTCCTCTCCGGTTAACATGGCTTAATTTCAGACGAGATAAATACACTGCCTGTCATTGTATATTTGTAAAAATACGGTCAGTGGACTTCATAATACGCTCATTGCGCTCAATATATATATTTTCCGGTGTTCATACGGTCACTAGCTCACCCTGATTGAGTATGTGTGTGCATGCACGTGTAGGTTGAGCACTTGAGTGTCACCATGTGTGTTCCGTCGTGTGCTCGGACATGCATGCATTAGGGCGTCGCACACGTTTTTGCGTCCATGTGTACGTGTGACTGTTGCATACACATAGGGGGAGTGCGTGTAGGGGCCACTAAGGAGCAGTCAAATCACATAGTAAGTTAGTCGGAAGAAGCAACCATCATTTCACTCTTGAATGACACGTACGCAATATAAAATGGTTGATATGGAGAGAAAAAGAAAACCACTATACTCCCTCCATTCTGGTTTATAAGGCTCAATTCAAAATTCTCACCAACCAAGGTAGATGGTGAGTGGTGGAATACTTTTTGTAGTTTGCAAAAGCACCCAATTAATGCTCTTGTTTTCCTCAAAAAAGTATGTTTACCAATGCATTAATTGCAATGCATGCATGCATAAATTACATGCATTTCCTCAAAAAAGTACTTGCATGCAATGATTTAATGCACCTTGGAATCTGAACATGTGATGGAAAACAGCCAAATTGAGCCTTATGAAATGGAAAAACTAAAATTTTGAGATAAGCCCTATAAACCGGAAAGGAGGGAGTATATACACTAGCAGGGTGCGTGTGAGAGACGGGTCAGGAGGTGAATGACACGTGGCCCCAGGGGGTGGCTGGCCCACCTATCATACAACCAAAGGCAGGTGCAGTAGAGGGCCGAGGAGTAGTACGAAATCCTACGCACGCTAACCAAGGGCTGAGTGATCAGTTGACTAGAAGCTACGCTAGACCCATGGAGGCGATGAGAGCGAGCATCAGCTGGCTGTGCCAGATGGTCCACGATGCCGGCCTGCGGCCCGGCAGGTAGTATTGCTTGAGGCCGCCAGGGTGAGGGGCCGCTTGGACGACAGCTTTGCATCCTTGTTCGACAAGGTCCTCGTCGGTTTCCTCAACAAGTTCACCGTCATCAAGAAGCGTGCGAACGACTTTGACGTAAGCCTCCAGCCGACGCGCCCAGGCTCTGCGATGCCCGCCACCCTTAACGGCCACTATGGTAACAACCTCTTAGACGCACTGGTGGCCCTGCGACTGCCCGCCGTCGCACCGGAGAATGTCCACCTCGAGGTCGCGCTCGCTGTGCAGCGCCTGGCGCAGCAAGACACCATCGACATAATCACCCACGTCTACGCGCAAATCGTCCACAAGGACTAGTACATGCAAGAGGAGGACGATAGGACGCTGGCCTTCTTGGAGCGCAGGGCAACCTTGGACGGCACTGTTCAGAAGCATGTTGAGCTCGCCACCAACGCCGATGCTCCTCACATGTCGGTTGGTGACCCGGCGCACTAGGGCATGAGGATGTCATTGGACGTTGATGGATCCATATGTATTTTTATCCTTCCGTCAAATCCATGTAGTAGTATATGATACTACAGTAATTATCTTACCTTTCGCATCAACTTCATAATTTTCGTACGTACTCCATGCATGAACGGCGCCAGAAGCAAATTTCTCATTACTCTAGGAAAAATCGTTATTTTCTATCTATCGGTCGCGCCATGGAGCAGAACCAAATTTTACAAGTTACAAGTTCAAAAGGAAAAGCCTGCCGTGTTCGCGTCACACCCCCACACGGTTGGTCCGGCACGCCACTCAAGCGGGAATGCGTGCGGTGTTGCATTTTCACTTACAAGTGGGACCGCAGTTGAGCAAACCGACTGTCGGCAAACCCCACCTCGCCCACCGCGTGATGGCTGAGAAAAGAGGATAGGAGGGAGAAGAGATGGCTGTAGCATGGACTCCAAGAAAATTGGTGTCGGATGGGACTTGTGTGGGTGGTGTGTGCCGTACTGCTAGACGTGAATGCTAGTTATGGCCCATGCCACCCCACTATATCGAGCCTATATCGAGGTACATAGAACAAATTTCTTGCAGTCCGTGCTCAACCCTCCTCTATCTCTCTTCTCAGCCAGCCAGCGGATGCGCGGAGCCCATCGTCTGTTTGCTCACATGCGGCCCCACATGTCAGTGAAAATGCAAGAGGACCCACTGAACCTGCACATCTTTCACCTCGACGTGCTGGTGATGAAAAACAAATCCAATAAAGATCTTCGGTGGCCGCTTTTGGAGTTACTCAAGAGTAGTAAGATTCTATTTACAGTTTAACCCAAGGTGCACATCTCATGGCTTCAACTACTACTCTATTTTCTTTCATGACATGACCTGGATGTTGGATGTCCCACGTGTCGGCAAAAGGAGGAAGAACCCGACCAAATCTTCGGTTCTGCTCTCGGATTAGACTAGTTGTGCTAACTTAAAATTTTTATTGTGTACTCCCTCCGTTCCAAAATACTTGACTTCCATTTGTCCAAAAATGGATGTACCTATATACTAAGACATGTCTACATACATACGTATTTTGACAAATAGAAGGCATGTAGTATTGTGCAACGGAGGGAGTAGAATGGATGCAAGTTTCTGTATTGGGAAGAAGAGTACATCCATATATTGATAGAGCGCAATTTAGTAGATGTTCTATCACTTTTAGCTAGTATAGAATAGAGGCTAGACATGAGACTAGATGTGAGGAAGCAACGTCTACTTCTTTACACTCGAAGAAGAAAGAAGCACGCAAGATTGAGCCTCTGCAGATCAACAATGAATGCATCGAGAAGGCACTAATCCAACTTACTACAGGAGTAGTCAAAATTATCGTTGGAGTTCGTGCAAAACGGAGGTCCATTTGGGTCGTGCATTGGAGTTGGCCTTACAAGTGGGACCGCAGTTAAGGAAACCGACTATCGGCAAACCCCCACCTCGCCCGCCGCGCGATGGCTGAAGTTAGAGAAACAACGAGGTTGAAGAGATTGCTCTCGCACGGACTCCAAGAAATAATATGGTGTTAGATGGATGTCGTGGTGGTGGCGTGTGCCGTACTCCTGGACGTGAATGCTTGTTCTGGCCCATGCCACCCTACTACTCCTACTACTTACTCCTACTATATACTATACTACTAGTATATTGAGGATTCGAGGTGCTGGTTACGTACAACGAACACATTAACATATGGCTACAGTAAAAACACCCGCCCGACGCGCGAAGCATGTGAAGCTAGTACAAATAGTGTACTACTATTGTTGATTGGCCTCATCTGATAACCTGTTACAATGCACGTACAATTATGTATTCGGAAAATATTGTTTTGCCTCGTCGCACCACTCACTCAGAGAAGCGACTCGAAAGCCATTGTCAGAGTAAATAACCGGGTAGCCTAGCCGGCTCCCCCTGGCCCTTCTGAAAAAATTACGAGCCGATTCGGCCCTCAAGAATCCAAGACACGGGGCCGCCTTCCCCTTGCCGACTATCTCCCAGGCCGGCTATCGGAAGGCAACCCGACTTTAGCCCTCATGAAGAAAGCCGCGGGAGGGCCGGCTCCGAGAAGCCGGTCGTGAGAAGGCCGACTCCAAGAAGCCGGCTCCCAGAAAGCGGTCAAGATCGTACCCTCGAAGTCTGCATCCACATAACGGCGATGTGACGGGGCGTGGCTATAGTGAAGCCTGCCACCCCTGAATCCCGGAGCACGCCTGGCACAGTGCGCCGTACGGGTGGCCATGACCCGCCCGGCGCGACACTGTTGCCACGTTGACCCTGATGTCATCCACGACGGGCAGCCAGCACGGCCCACGGGCGGTGGGCCCCTTCGGGCAAAGAGACACCCGAAGGCGGCCAGGCCTCCCCCAGTCGGCCCAAGATAGAGCCGGCTCCCCACAGCCGGCTTGCCACCTCCCTCGAAGGAGATGCCCCATTAAGGAGACAAGACGCGGTGAGGCTACAACGATCACCCGCCGGACGGCGGCATTGTAGCCACGCCCACCTCGGTGAAGCCCTCGCCAGGATTGAGCAACAGTAACCAGCCGCCGACAAGGCCCTGGACAGTGGGGCCTGCCTATCGACCAAGGAGCCGGCAAGCGGCGGGACCCACCAGCCGGCGGGCCCCAGCAGCCGGCGCAGAAGCCGGCGAGTGTACACACAGACGGCTGGGCCCCACGCCCAGCCGGATTACCATTGTACCCCCGGGGGGTAGGCCTATATAAACCCCCCGGGACGCCCATGCAAAAGGGTTGATCCCTGCTAGTCTTAGACACCACATAGGGAGGAGAAGAGAGCGAGTCGTTCCCTTCTTCCTCCTCTCGCTGAACAGCTCAAGGAGCATCGTGTAGCTACTTGTTCATCTAGTGATCATGCGGAGACCCCGCAGAGCAGCAGTAGGGGTGTTATCTCCACGGAGATCCCCGAAGCTAGGTAAGATTCGCCGGCGTGCATGTCTTCGCCTCATCCCGTTTCCAGGCACCGGCGACGTCTTACTGGCTCCCACAATGATAAGCCACCCGTTGGCATATGTCGCCCCTACCGCCTGACATTTGGCGCCCACCGTGGGGCCAGGTGAACCGTCATCCAGAGACCTATTCTGGACGGGAACCCTCTTCCTCCCCCGCGAGCGTAGCCAGCCCGGCACGCCCGATGGCGCTTGCCACGACGCGCTGCAAGGCGTCACCAACATCTGTGCGGCGAGCGGCCTCGCCGATCTCCTTGACAAGACCCTCATCTCCGACGAGCTCGCCTCCGACGCGGGCACCGACCACCTCGTCAACCTCCTCGTCCAGCTCCACGTCTCCGGCGAGCCTGCTGTGGACTTGGAGTCGGTTGGCTCCACCGATCCGATGCCTGTCGACTCTGACACGGCCTCACTCGACACTTTCCCCACCGACGTCACGATCTACAACGACCCGCTTCCCCGGGCCGATGGTTGCGACGCTGTCACCATCGAGGTGATGGTCGTCGGCCACGGCGACGCTTCTGACGAGAGCGCCCACGACGCCCGCACGCGGCGGTCCACGACTTGTCCATCCCCCTTCCGGCCGATGCTGAAGCACTGGAGGCTCGCCGCCTCGCCCTCCTCGTGGAAGGCCGGAAATTGGTTTCCATGAGATGCCTTGCTGAGGCCCACCGACGCGAGGCCGACCGTGCCGCCTTTGGCACGCCGCCCCCAGGCGGGCCCAACCGGGACGACGTTGTCAGACAGCGCGGCGCTGTCGTCGCCGATACGCTAGGAGTCGACCGCCCAGTCTACGCCACTCCACTTGAGAACCTGCGCGCCGCCCAGGCGGCCGTAGATGAGCTAGACGGACTGGGGGCCGAAGAATTCCCCCACATGACCCGATGCATCCAGCAGCTAATCGATGCAGCCGCGCAGTGGCACGAAGCCGACGCCCGCGCGGAAAGCCCTCCCCCGCGCCGAGATCATGGCGCGATGTCCCGGACGCCGACTACGGGTAAAACCCGCGCGCGGTGCGAGAAAGAGCCGGCTGCCAGCCGAAGCCGAACCCGAGTCTCCATCGAGCGAGACACAGAAGGCCACCCCCGGGCCGTGCAGTGGCGGGGCAACCCGCCTCCGCCTCGGCCCCATGGAGAGAGATATCCCACCCCACCGCCTGTTGCGCATCCGACTCTCAGCGGCCAGCTAGGTCGCCGCGAAGGAGTCGGCGAGAACGACGCCCGCCATCGGATCGACCGCCTGGCGCGATCCCTGGCGCTGGAAGAAGAAGACGATGTCGGCCCGCCTTGCTTCGGCCCCCGCATCCGTGATGAGCCTTTCCCCAAAGGGTTCTTGCTCCCAAGAGACACGCCCAAGTACAACGGCTCCGTGAAGCCGGAAGATTGGTTGATCGACTACTCCACGGTGGTTAGCATAGCCAACGGCAACAGGCGCGTTGCCGTGAAGTACGTGCCCCTCATGCTGCAGGGCACGGCGCGGACCTGGCTCAACAGCCTCAAGCCATACAGCATCAACAGCTGGCTAGACTTCACAGAAGCCTTCGTCCGCAACTTCACCAGCACCTACAAGCGGGCTCCCAAGCCCATACAGCTCTCCTTGGGCGTACAAGGCCCCGTCGAGTCCACTCGCGACTACCTCACGCGTTGGGCCGAGCTCCGCAACTCTTGCGAAATGGTGCACGAGGTGCAAGCCATAGAGTACTTCACTGCCGGGTGCCGAGAAGGCACCCTCCTCAAGCACAAGCTCCTCTGTGACGAGCCGACTACCCTCGATGAGCTTCTGGTCATAGCGGACAAGTACGCCACCGCCGACTCCTCAATGAAGACCAAACTCCGGGTAGACGCGTCCGGGAAGGTACTCAACCCGGCGCCTAAGACGCCGGCTGGGGACTCCAGCTGACGCCCACACCAGAACGACCACAAGTGCAAGGGCCCCGTGCCGCCCTCCACCAGTCGGCAGGTGGCCACAGTCGAAGACGAGCAGCCCGAAGGGCGGCCCGCACCCAAGAAGCAGAGGGGCAGAAAACTGGCTTGGCAGCCGGCCTTCTCCTACGAGCAGACTCTCGACGCCCCATGCAAGTTCCACAGCGGCGCGAAGCCGTCCAACCACACGACCCAGAAGTGCCACTGGCTCACCCAAATCTCCAAAGGCGAAGGGCTTGCGTCGCCTCCGCCTGCCGGTCCGTCGCCTCCGCCTCCGCAGCCGCCGGCCGCTCGGCCCGCAGTCGGAGCCGTGCATGATGAGTTCCCCGACGAGCATGCCGCCTATGTCATCTTTACAAGCCAGCCCGAAGACCGGCGCAGCAAACGCCGAGAGCACCAAGAAGTCAGCATGGTCGCTGCCAACCCCGCCGAGCACATGCACTGGTCAAAAAAACCTATCAGCTGGAGCCGGGCCGACCACCCAGAGGCGATGCCGTCTCCCGGCTCTTATGCATTGGTTTTGGATGCCACCCTTGCAATGGATAGACGCGCCGCCCGTTTCTCCCGCGTGCTGATAGACGGCGGGAGCAGCATCAACATCCTGTACCGCGACACCCTGGAGAAGCTGAATGTCAAGACGAAGCAACTCATGCCTACTCGGACTGTGTTCCATGGCATCGTACCCGGCCTGTCCTGCGCCCCCATTGGCAAGATCAAGATTGATGTACTTTTTGGGGACAAGGAGCATTTCCGCCGGGAAGCGATCTGGTTTGAAGTGGTGGACCTGGAGAGCCCCTACCATGCATTGCTTGGTCGGCCTGCCTTGGCCAGGTTCATGGCAGTTCCCACTATGCATACCTCAAGATGAAGATGCCGAGCACCAAGGGCGTCATCACCATAGCCGGCGATTACAAGAAGTCCTCCGAGTGCGCAGCAGCCAGCAGCCGGCTGGCCGAGTCCCTTGTGATTGGTGAAGAAAAGAAGATTTTGGACCGAGTCATGGCCATGGCCGGCAAACAGTCGACCTTGTCCCCCGATCCCAAGGAGCATGATGCTCAAGGATCTTTCCAGCCTGCCAAGGAGACGAACAAGATACCTCTTGACCCCGAGCACCCAAAGAGGTTTGCTGTCATCGGGGCAAACCTAAACAGCAAATAGGAAGGCGAGCTCACCGATTTCCTCCGTGAGAATCGGGACATCTTTGCATGGTCCCCCAAGGACATGCCGGGTGTTCCGAAGGAATTCACTGAGCACAAACTACACGTCCGAGAAGACGCAAAGCCAGTCAAACAACCCCTCCGCCGACTGTCGGAGGAGAAAAGAAGGATTGTGGGAGAGGAGATAGCCCAGCTTCTGGCAGCCGGCTTCATTATGGAAGTTTTCTTTCCAGAGTGGCTCGCCAACCCGGTCCTCGTGCTAAAGAAGAACAACAAGTGGCGCATGTGCATAGACTACACGAGCCTCAACAAGGCCTGCCCCAAAGATCCCTTTGCCCTGCCAAGGATTGACCAAGTGATAGACTCCACAGCCGGGTGCGAGCTGTTGAGTTTCTTGGATGCTTACTCAGGATACCACCAGATAAAGTTAGACCCGGCAGACCGCCTGAAGACCGCCTTCATCACGCCATTTGGAGCCTTCTGCTACCTGACTATGACATTCGGCTTGAGAAATGTCGGTGCCACTTTTCAGCGTTGCATGCAGAAGTGCCTCCTCAAGCAGCTCGGCAGAAATGCCCATGTCTACGTAGACAACATTGTGGTGAAGACGGAGAAGCGCGGCACCTTGCTGGAAGACCTCAAGGAAACATTTGAGAACCTACGCCGGTTCCAAATCAAGCTCAACCCCGAGAAATGCGTGTTCGGAGTGCCAGCCGGCCAGCTCCTAGGCTTCCTGGTCTCCGAACGCGGCATCGAATGCAACCCAGTAAAGATCAAGGCCATTGAGAGAATGGCGATTCCCGCCAAACTTCGAGACGTCCAAAAGTTTACCGGATGCTTGGCCTCCCTGAACCGCTTCATCAGCCGGCTCGGGGAGAAAGCTCTTCCCCTCTACCGCCTCATGAAGAAGACCAACCACTTCGAGTGGAATGACCAAGCCGACCAAGCTTTTCACGAGCTGAAGAAGATGCTTATCACGCCGCCTGTCCTGGTGGCGCCGACTGAGAAAGAACCCATGCTCCTCTACATTGCCGCAACCAGCCGGGTGGTCAGCACCGTCATCGTAGTCCAACGCCCAGAAGAGGGCCGAGCCCAACCGGTCCAGAGGCCGGTGTACTATTTGAGCGAGGTGTTGTCTACCTCGAAGCAGAACTACCTGCACTACCAGAAGATGTGCTACGGCGTGTACTTCGCCGCCAAGAAGCTGAAGCCCTACTTCCAAGAGCATCCCATCACGGTTGTATGCATCACCCCGCTGGCTGAGATCATAGGCAACCGGGATGCATCCGGCCAGGTGGCGAAATGGGCCATCGAGCTGGCCCCCTACACGATCTTCTACCAGCCTCGCACCACCATCAAGTCCCAAGCATTGGACGACTTCCTCGTCGACTGGGCCGAGACCCAGTACCTACCGCCAGCTCCTGACTCCACTCATTGGCGCATGCACTTCGATGGGTCCAAGATGCGCACCGGCTTGGGAGCCGGCGTCATCCTCACCTCTCCCAAAGGCGACAAGCTCAGATACACGCTGCAAATTCACTTTGCCACCTCCGACAACGTGGCCGAGTACGAGGCGCTCATACACGGGCTCCGGCTTGCCAAAGAACTCGGCATTCGCCGGATCCTATGTTATGGCGACTCGGACTTGGTGGTCCAGCAATCATCCGGCGACTGGGATGCCAAGGACGCAAATATGGCAAGCTACCGCTTCCTCGTTCAGTAGATCAGTGGGTATATTAAAGGATGCGAGTTCCTCCACGTACCACGAGCCGACAACGAGCCAGCTGATGCCCTGGCTCGAATAGGCTCCACTCAGCAAGCAATACCAACCGGTGTCTCTCTACAACGCATCCTCAAGCCGTCTATCAAGCCGTCTCCAGAGTCCGATTCCATCTTCGTACCGCCTGACCCCGATACAGCCGGGCCCGTCTCGAAGAACCAAGAAGGTGACCCGGGGACTTCGATAGTCGGCCAGGGGACATCAACAGGCGGCTCAGGGACTTCCGTAGTTACGCCCGACCCGGGGACTGCCACACCCGGCTCGGGGACTGCGGTAGTCGGCCCGGAGACTGCACCAACACAACAGGCGGCGGCCAACTCCAGCATTTCACCACCCAGCCCACCCGCCCTGGTCGCAGTAGCCGTGTTGGCAATAGAAGAAATGGCAGCTCCATCATGGGCTCAATCCATCCTCAACTTCCTAATAAACCAAGATCTGCCGGCTGATGAAATAGAGACAAGACAAGTCCAACGCCGAGCCGGAGCATACACAATCGTCAACAGAGAACTCGTCAAGCGCAGTGTCACTGGAGTCCTCCAGCGATGCGTCGAGCAAGAGAAGGGCATTGCAATCCTCAGAGACATCCACCAAGGAGAATGCGGCCACCATGCGGCCTCAAGATCACTCGTCGCCAAAGCCTTCCGCCATGGTTTCTTTTGTCCGACTGCTTTGGATGACGCCAAGGGGTTAGTTAAACATTGCAAAGGATGCCAACTCTTCAGCTCCAAGCAACACATGCCGGCTTCAGCACTCAAGACCATTCCCCTCACTTGGCCCTTCGCTGTTTGGGGACTGGACCTGGTGGGCCCATTCAAGATGGCGCGCGCCGGCATGACACATCTTCTTGTCGCCGTGGACAAATTCACCAAATGGATTGAGGCAAAGCCGATCAAGAAGCTGAATGGGCCGACTGCCGTGACATTCATCGCAGATATAACAACTCGGTACGGCGTACCACACAGCATCATCACCGACAATGGCATGAATTTCGCCAAGGGAGCCTTGGCACGTTTCTGCGCGACGCAAGGCATCCGGTTGGATTTAGCGTCCGTTGCCCACCCGCAGTCAAACGGCCAGGTCGAGAGAGCCAACGGCCTCATCCTTTCCGGCATCAAGCCCCGACTGGTCATACCACTGGAGCGTTCAGCCGGCTGTTGGCTCGATGAGCTGCCGGCCATCCTCTGGAGTCTGCGCACTACACCAAACAAGTCAACCGGCTTCACTCCTTTCTTCCTCATGTATGGTGCCGAGGCGGTCATCCCAACTGACATCGAGTTCGACTCGCCTCGGGTAACCATGTACACGGAAGCGGAGGCCAAGGAAGCACGAGAAGACGGCGTCGACCTACTGGAAGAAGGCCGGCTGTTAGCCCTCAGCCGGTCCGCCATCTATTAGCAGGGCCTGCGCCGCTACCACAACCGGAAGGTCAAGCCAAGATCCTTCCAAGAGGGCGATCTTGTGCTCCGGCTGATCCAGCGAACAGCCGGCCAGCACAAGCTCTCGGCCCCTTGGGAGGGACCCTTCGTCATCAGCAGAGCCTTAGGCAACGACTCCTACTACCTGATCGACGCGCAGAAGCCGAAGGCATGACAGAGAGACGACTCCGGCAAGGAGTCAGAACGAGCATGGAACGCCAACCTCCTCCGAAGGTTTTACAGTTGAAATGAAGTATGTATCACGCTAACTTTTGTACTAAGTACGAGACAATAGGCCCCCCGAGGAGAGCTTGGGGACTGCCATCTTTTAGCTATGAATGAAAAGTATCATGCTTATGACCTTGTCATTACATTCACTTTTTCCGTTCGGCACCGGGTTCGACTAGTCGGCCCGGGGACTGGCCGCCTGGAGTTATATTAGGAGTCCTACCCGCGGTCAGACAAGTAGTGTGTCGGCACCTAAGCCTTCTCTTGCCAAAAGTCACAGTTCGAAGAACCGGCTGTCTGGCTGGCAAGAGTTAAAGGCAGGAAAGGATGCCCACACGAAAAACGGCTAGGGACTAACGGACTAATATAACAAAAGCCGGTTTTTCTCCCACCACCGACCGACTACTAGAGTAGCCGGCCGGCCGACTTCCATTCACCTCGCTTCAATCTAAGAAAGCTCGAGTACTTGCCTTCCCAAAATGGGAAGGCGGCAAAGGAAACAGCCTAAGGATAAAAAAGCATACATGACTGGAAACCAAACACACACACAATAATATTTACATAAAATACCTTCAAAAGGCCAGCATTCAACATAGTTCGAATACACCCCCAGTGGGTGGAACTGCGCAAGTTTAATAAAATTGTTCAAAAGGCAACAAGCAGGAAAAAACAAGGACGGCAGATTAAGCCAAGGGAGCGACTGGCAAGTCGGGAAGGTCGGTGGAGACGACAGTGCCGGCTGGAGGAGTGGCCGGCTGGCGAACCTCAGCATGATCACCGCCTCCCGCAGAGGGCGCGCTAGCACGCGCCTCGTTGCCGGAGGCACGACCAGGCTGAGGCTGGCTGGCCGCTTCACCGGTCGGCTCAACGTCTTCGCCTTCCTCTCCTTCGTCGTCTTCGCCTTCATTGCTGGAGGCGATCTCCTCTGCCGAGTCTTCACCCGCTGCCGGGTCCAGCCCGAACCACTCCTCCGGTTGGGCAACGCCGTCGTCATTAATTTCAGGAGCGAAGACGCTGATGTCAGTGCACTCGGCGATCGTCGAAGCACGCTGAGCGATAGCCGGCCGCACCTCCTCTATCTCTTCGTCGGCTCCAGCCGCCAGGTGCGCAGCTGGTCCAGGTTCAGCCCCGGATACCAGGCTCGGACGAACTCCAGCGCCCGCCCAGCTCCAAGCTGGGCTGCCGATGCCTTCCAGGCCTCGAAGCGGCCAACCGCAACCTCCAGCCAGTCGGCAGTCCAACTCGGGGTGCGGGGAATCGTCTCGCTTGGCCAGAGGGCGGCCAACACCTGCGCCCTGGCGCGCTGGAGGCGGCGGAGCATACGGTGAGACGGCTGCAGCCGGGCTTGGACCGCCAAAAGTTGCTCCTCAAGCGTCCGGCTCGTGTCCGGCGCGATTTCAGCCCCCGCCTGCCGGCGCGCCTCGCGATGGGCCTCGATGGTTTGGGTGGCGAAGACGGAGTAGCCGGGAAAGTAGTCTGCACAGAGAACAAAAAGCAGCACAAGTCAGAACACAAATCAGGGATCAAGGGGCAAGCAGGGAGTGAAGAAGGCGACTTACCGTCGATCAGCGCCTGCTTCGCTGCTTCGCTTCAGCCCAGCCCGCCGCTTTGGTCTCGAACTCGGCCTTTAGGGTGTCCTCGCTGTCCTGCGCCTTCTTCAGGGCCGCCTTGTGGCTCTCCTCCTGGTCGGCCAACTTCTTGGCCAGGCGGTCACGCTCCAGGACCAAGGCGTTGTACTCGGCTTCCTTGGCGCGAAGGGCGGCCTGGGCCCCGCTGAGCTGCCCCCTCAAGACGGCATTGGCTCCTGCAAGCATGAAGACAAAGGAAAAATTAATAAGGAACAAGTCGTCAAGGAAGATCCGACCCGGCTGCTCAGCAGTCGGCCCGAATCTCGGGGACTACACCCAGTGGGTGCACTGACGCGCCCCCACAGGAGATGAACGAGACAAAGCACGCACTCCGGCTGCTGGTCAGGTCCTCGGTTCTCCGGCCCAGCTCCTGAGCCTGGGAGTTGAAGGCGGTCGCGCAGAGGTTATGATACTCCTGGAAGATCATACAGGAGGCAAGGATAAGTTAAGTTGTCAGGACCTGCGCAGCAGCCGACTCGGAACTCGGGGACTATACCAAGTGGGTGCACTGACGCGCCCCCACGAAAGAAATCAAAAGAGCAAAATAACCAAGGCCAGAAGACTCACCCGGATGACGGCCCGCGTCGCGAGAAATTCTTGGGTGTATCGCTGCAGCGAGGCGGCCTGGGCTTGAAGCCGGTTCCGGACCTCCTGGGCCGCCGCGTTCAGCTCGCCCGTCCCCCCGCTGGGAGTCCACTCGGACGTGCTGGCGTTGGCCGCCTCCAGGGCCTCCGCCGTCTGGCTAGTGCCCGCTGCTCGGTGTAGTTCCGGCGCGGAGGCGCCACCCCCTGCGCACCGGTGCAATGCCGGCTGCACCTCGAGGCCGGCCCCTGCCTCTGGCTCGCCCCCGGACGGCTGCTCTGGCGCCACAGCTGATTGGCCGCTTTGGCCCGCTCCAGTCGGCGCCGTTTGCGGCGCCCCCTCCACGAAGATCACATGGTCCTCCCTCCTCTCCATCACCGGTGGGCCTTGGTCGACCTCCTCCGACGGGGGCACGGGAATGTCGGGGGCCACGGCATGGAGGGGAACGACGAGCAGCGAAGGCTAGTTGTGCGAGGCCTCCACCTCCGTCTCCACGGCTGCCGCCTCCGCCCGGGCCTTGGCCGCCGCATCGGCCCGCTCCTTCGTCGCCTGGGCGGTCCTTCGCTCCGCCGCCTCCCGCTCCTCCCGCGCCTCCCGTGCGTTCCGCTCCGTGGCCTCCCTAAGGTCGGCGCGGGGATCCACGCGACGAGAGCCTGAGGACCCTCCAGTCGGCCCGACTACGGAGCCACCAGGACCTCGCTCAAGGGAAAGCGGCGCCCTGTCCGGCAAGCAAAGAAAGGTTTAGAAGATCTTCGGTCGAAAAGGACAACAACAAAAAACTACATATAAAATATGCAAGACGTTCGACGACTTATGCCGAGATCGCCTGCGGTTGTTTCACCGCCTTGCGGAAGCGGGCCGCCTTCGCGGCCGCCTCATCCCGCTTGGTCGCTGCCGTGGAAGCCTTGGATTTCTTCGGCCGGCTGCCGAAGAAGGTCGACGCGGCCCGGCGCTTCTGCGCGCCGCCACGGGCAGCCGGCGCCATAGACGAGCCCGCGCCTTGATGATCAAGCGTCGGCTGGCGGTGCGGGGCGGCTTCGACCTCGTTGTCATCCGGCCAGTCCTCGAAGCCGGCTCCGGGCCCCGCGCCTCCTGCCTCGTCGCCTTCCCCCATGATGGCGTCTTCCATGGCGGCCGCTCCCAGGTCCGTATCTTCGGCGTCGTCCACCGTGCGGTCGGGGAGGAGTTGGCGCTCTACCCCTGCGGCCCCGGCTGTCGGCGGAAGAAGAGGGTTCTGCTAAAGGCAAACCAATTGATCAAGAGTCGGCTATCATGAGGCCGGCTACAAAAAGGAAGAAAAGAAGAAAAAACTTACGGCAGGCGGAGGGTTGGCGCGGGAATACGGCTCCTTGACCGTACCGCCAATCCTCGGCGAGCTTGCAGTTGGAGATGTAGTTCACCATGTAAGACACCTCTGCATGAGGCATCTCCCTAGTGCTCAGCCGGCACGGGTCGAAGCGGCCGCTCATCTGGCAAATCATGTGAGGCCGGCCTTGGAGCGGAAGTACCCGGCGCTCCATGAAGGCGGCCACCAAGTCGGCTCCGGTCAGGCCCTCCGACTGGATCATCACCCGAAGCCGGGAGACGGCTGCGTTCCCAGCCTGAGACAGCGACCTGGCCCGGTAGCTCCACGAAGGTTGCCTCCCAGCCGGCGGGCCGGCTACGTAAGCCGGCAGGTTGATGTAGTCGCCTTGCTGGGCGACGTTCTTCACGTAAAAGTAGGACTTCTGCCAGAGCTTCACCGACTAGATTAGCGGGATGGACGGGAACGGATTGTTCTCGCTCGCCCGCCTCATGGCAATGAAGGCTCCGCAGGGGGAGGGCAAGCCCGCGACGACGGTGCCGAGCTTGCTCTGGAAGAACTCCCCCCAGAGCTCGAGAGTGGGGAGAACCCCAAGAAAGCCCTCGCACAGGGTGACGAAAGCCGACAACAGCATCACCGCATTGGGTGTAAGGTGATGCGGCTGGAGGTGGTAGAATTCGAGGAAGGCTCGAAGGAATCCGCTCGCCGGGAGGCCGAAGCCGCGCAGGCAGTGCGAGCTGAAGATCACCCGCTCACCCTCCTCCGGTGTCGGTGAAATCTCCCTCGCTGGTGCTTGACGAACCCGCACGAAGTTCTCGCTCGGCAGGCGCCGCGTCCGGCGGAGGAACTCGACGTGGTCCTCGTGGACGTTGGAGCCATCCCACGAGCTCGACAACGCCATGGGAGCGATGCGGCGGGGAGCAAGACGAAGCGACGGCGGAACGGCGCGGCAAAGGGTTGCTGCGGCGAAGAGAAGAAGAAGGAGGGCGAGAAGGGGCGGAGTGAGGGAGAGCGTGCGAGCCTCTGCCGCTCCCCTCCTCCTCCTACTTATAGACCCGCGCGGCGGAGCCGAGGAGGCGTGGCGTGGGGGAACATGGGGATCAACTGCACCCACTCCCCCACGCCCCGCCATTATTGTGCCCTGATGGCATAATAAAACCGCCGCGGGAAGGCGAGCGGTCCATGTGGGCCGCAGAAGATCCGCGCTCGGGCGAGGCCTACGAGTGGCGGGCCCGGGCCTGCGGCGGCGTCCCGTCGCGCGCGTGTGTTGGCAGGATTTCCTTGCCACGTGGCCCGCGGAATGGCACGCGGTCAGCTCGCAGGGCGACCCGCGTTCCCGCCTACGAGAAACAGAGCTTTCCGAAGACGGCGCGCACAAGCAAAGTCGGCCCCTCGGGATAGGAAGCTGACCTAGCTTCTCGTCCCTTTTGTCAGCCTCGAAGCTCGATCAGCTTCGGGGACTACTGTCGGAGTAAATAACCATGGGTAGCCTAGCCGGCTCCCCCTGGCCCTTCTGAAAAAATTACGAGCCGATTCGGCCCTCAAGAATCCAAGACACGGGGCCGCCTTCCCCTTGCCGGCTGTCTCCCAGGCCGGCTATCGGAAGGCAACCCGACTTTAGCCCTCATGAAGAAAGCCGCGGGAGGGCCGGCTCCGAGAAGCCGGCCGCGAGAAGGCCGACTCCAAGAAGCCGGCTCCCACAAAGCGGTCAAGATCGTACCCTCGAAGTCTGCATCCACATAATGGCGATGTGACGGGACGTGGCTACAGTGAAGCCTGCCACCCCCGAATCCCGGAGCACGCCTGGCATAGTGCACCGTACGGGTGGCCATGACCCGCCCGGCGTGCACTGTTGCCACGTTGACCCTGATGTCATCCACGACAGGTAGTCAGCGCGACCCACGGGCGGTGGGCCCCTTCGGGCAAAGAGACACCCGAAGGCGGCCAGGCCTCCCCCAGTCGGCCCAAGATAGAGCCGCCTCCCCACAGCCGGCTTGCCACCTCCCTCGAAGGAGACGCCCCATTAAGGAGACAAGACGTGGTGAGGCTACAGCGATTACCCGCCGGACGGCGGCACTGTAGCCACGCCCACCTCAGCGAATCCCTCGTCACCAGGATTGAGCAATAGTAACCAGCCGCCGACAAGGCCCTGGACAGTGTGGCCTGCCTGTCGACCAAGGAGCCGGCAGCCGGCGGGCCCCAGTAGCCGGCGCAGAAGCCGGCGAGTGTAGACACAGACGGCTGGGCCCCACGCCCTGCCGGATTACCATTGTACCCCCGGGGGGTAGGCCTATATAAACCCCCCGGGACGCCCATGCAAAAGGGTTGATCCCTGCTAGTCTTAGACACCACATAGGGAGGAGAAGAGAGCGAGTCGTGCCCTTCTTCCTCCTCTCGCCGAACAGCTCAAGGAGCATCGTGTAGCTACTTGTTCATCTAGTGATCATGCGGAGACCCCGCAGAGCAGCAGTAGGGGTGTTATCTCCACGGAGAGCCCCGAAGCTGGGTAAGATTCGCCGGCGTGCATGTCTTCGCCTCATCCCGTTTCCAGGCACCGGCGACGTCTTACTGGCTCCCACAATGATAAGCCACCCGTTGGCATATGTCGCACCTACCACCCGACAGCCATTCATAAATTTAGTAAGTTTATCACAGGCATATCATTTTATTACATAGTACAACAGGTCATCAACCCACATCGACAACGAGGATACATTATAAATAGTAAAGTTTTCACCACACAACAAATAACAAGCCATGAAATGAACTTCAACTCATCCATTCTACGGCGTTGGAAACACTTGCTTTGAACCACAAGTGATTCTCTGGGACGGGCCATCCGTTGTCGATCTAGAGACCAATGCAGGACTAATCATCCAGGCTGTAGCGGCCTACTATATCAGTACCAGGGTAGGGAGCCACCCAAATGTCCGAGGTATAGACACAGTTGCTTCTGATAAATGTGTCAACAGCAGTTGGATCGCCTTTCACCATCATCGGATAGTTTTGTCCAAGGAAGAGCGAGTTTTCTCCAAGACTATCAATTCTGTGCCAGGGAGAAGGAGTTGGCGCTAGCACCCTAGTATCCATCCCGAATACCATGCAACCGGTGCTGGAATAGGTCCAGAGAGTGCGACCATGGGAGACTATACCTGCTTCCTTAGCAGTAACATCATCAGTGGGCTGTATACACACAAGAAGAGGTGATCCATCGGAATTAGTTGCCAGGCGCCACCGAGTATATCGGCGCTGCTCGTCCTCATGCTCCTGATCATCACCATCGTCATCTCCCCCTTGGTTATAAAAATCTTCAAGTATAGGTGGTGGGATGTTCACAGGACCTTGGAAACACAAGAAGAAGGTTAATTAGTAAAGGAAAACTTGCTAACCCGCATGCATGTAGATGAAACAATTATAATTACGGTGGAAGATAAACGTACCGAAACAATGAGGATGCCATGCAAAAACAGTGCCACGAGTGGTGGCAGAAATCACAAGGCCCTCGTATTCAATTGCATCACAATACTCATCTGTGTACAGAAACTGATTTTTGAGCAATATCCATCGAGTGAAACCATCAAGGACGGCAACAAGCTTGTCGAAGATAGCAACAACATCATAGTTTTGTAATTCCAAGAGCGGTTGGGAACTCGACAAATTGTTATCTTCCGTAGACAAAAGTCACCATGATCATATTTGAACGTGCGTACATTACCGGTGTGCTCAACCTCTGGGCAGTGTGCTGAGATTTTTGGAAGTGGAACCCGGTGACGAGTGTACACATTCACAAGTTCCCACTCGCAGTTGGACCCAATGTAAACAACCCAATCTCCATTTGCGCCCGCCCAAGCCTTGCCCTCAAGCGATGGCATCTTAACATCACATGTATCATTATCAAGCGGCATCAACTTGCACAGGGAGAGGCCTCCCTCGTGTCGGCGCCAGTCATCAGGGTCACGGCGAAGAAGATAGGGGAGATCAAACCGCTCCTTGACCCTTGGGTTCCTTGTAATGATGTTATTAGTTGAGTCGAGAATGGGCTGGAACGAACCTGCCATGCTAGCCGAGGTGATGATGTCGCACCGATCAATGAGTTCCTCCACCAGGTCATCTTTCAGATCGGGGCAAGAATAACGAGGTTGTTTCCGGCCTGTTCCCTCCATGGAGAAGACGATCGAACAATGGCAGAAGAAAGGGTGAAGGGCGGAAGGAAAATGGAGGAGGGAGAGGATGAGCGTGCAACAGCAGTTCCAAATCGAGAGGGAAAGGCGAAGAGTCGGTGGACGGTTGCGAGTTTGCCACGGTTCACGAAGAGGCGCCCCGGCCTACACGTCCGTTCGGAAATACTCCTACTACTCGCCGTTGTCTCACTGATATGTTGGAACGGGACCACATGTCAATGAAACATGGTGTGTAATTTCTCGTGCAAAATGCGATCTGGCCGCGTTGGCCCGAGGTGCCGCATTAGTTATCGACGTTTATTTTTTTAATGGTGTGCCGATCAGTTTTGAAGCACGACTAACTGGTACTGTACGCAGAGAAAATATAAACTACTCTACCACTACCCCACCTCCAGTACTACTAGTATAAAAAAGATATATATATATATATATATATATATAGGCTGGAGCTTCAGCGCTTTCTTGCTAAGGGCTGCCCACTTGCTTCTCACACTACCACCCTCTCTCCAGATCTAAAAAATACGGCCCCTCTCTCCCTCCTCACCGGTGGTCACAGATCCGCCGGGGAAGAAAAGGATGTGCAGCGTTGACGCACTCATCGTCGGTGAGTGAGGTCACACACTGACGACAAGGCCGTCCTCTCAGACCTAGCGCCCGCGCGGGATGGCCTCCGTCCCCAAGCTCGCTGCCGTAGTGTGTGCGGAGGATGACGACCACAAGCGAAGCCACTTCCCGCCGACCCTCAGGTATGCTACCTCTTTTCGAGCCATAACCTTGTTCTATTGCCCCATCTGCTACGTCGTTGCATGTGGATCTTTTTCCACTCCACCATCTTCCCAATTTGCTATCCTCTACTCTGCTGGCCACGCTGACGAAACCATAATTTGCACTATTAAAGGAAACCCTACTTCATGCAGACTAATCCATGTCTGGGTTGAATAAGGAAAGGAAGGGAGACTGTATTGTCCAAGAGAGTAGACATCGAACCCGCATCTAGGTTGAAAAGGGGAAAATCAGTAGCTAAGGAACGAGTCTCGTGTCTCTTGATTGAAGAAGGGTAGAAAGGCATGACAACGCAATAGAGAATGACCAGGTCGATCGGTTTGTTGTCCTCGCATAGGAAAAAGGTGGCTAAAGAGAACAAAAATGGGACCGTAATCCACATATGCTGCCTGGATATTTGTTGCCCTGGGCAACCATACCTCCCTCACCACTCTGCGTCCGTGGAGGTACATCGTACTGGTGCCTCCCATGCTCTTATTGCCACTTTTTTTGCTATTAGTATAACGCCAGCAGTCAAGTCAAGCAATGCTACTACTAAAGTGATGCCACATTTAACTAATGCTACTCTCAGTCTAATGCCACCCATAAATTAAGCAATGCCATTTAATGTCATTGGATTATTTCAGGGTTAGCTGTTGATTGTGGATGTATTAAACATTTTTCAGCTATAAGGCATTCTAATGCTGTTGCACAGCCAGTATACCAATGATGAAACTTGTTACTCCCGTCAGATTTTTGCACTGTTAATGCTTATAGATTACATACCTCACTTTCATGAGATAAGTTAATTTTTTGTACAGTGTCACCAAAATGCCAAGGCGCTGATGTCATCTTATTTTGGTTAAACTACACAGACAATTATGAAGACAAGAGGAAAGGTCAAGAGTGGGCACCTCCTCCTCCGGCTGTTCTCTTGAGGAGGTCTGTATGTTTGTCTCTAATGCCCGTCAACTACATACATGACATCATGATTTAATGTTAAGTCATTTCCTTTTGTACAGTGTCACTGAATTGTCAAGGCGGTGATGGCATTTTATTTTAGTAGAACTGCACAAAATTTGCTTAAAAGAAGAGGAAAGGTCAGGAATGGCTCACTTTTCCAGAAAAAACTATGTATGCCTTCCTCACATCAGTCGTTGTTGCTTTATTTATTCCTTCAAACAGGTGGTTAGAAATAGTCTTGCTACCTTTTCCCATTAAGAAATTGGAATGCTTATATTTGTGAGTCTATGCTTCAACTAGTGCCACTTTTAGAATAATCACACTTTCAATATCTATGCAAACAGGGATGCTCGATTTTAGTGGAACTGCACAAAAAGTCCAACTGGTTCAACATTAGGAGCATGTTTTTTCCCAACCTTTATATCCAATTGGTGGCACTATGAGCTGTTCATTACAAAGGTACATGGTTTGCTACTATCTTGCTACTCTTTTTGTACTGTCATTAGATAGTAATACTAGTGGTTTGCATGTGAATTTATTGGCAGGGTGGACCTACATTGGAGGTGCAGGACATGATTCAATGATTGGATGCTCAATTTCGGTTGTATCGATTTCACCTCTTCCATCACTGCGAACATGGATATCCTTGGTCTGATGAAGAATAGGCGCTATATTTCTGCTCTGAACTAGCAAATCAATTCAGTATGAAATTGTCTAGGGCAAAACATAACTGTATTAGATTGTCCAGTGTAGAACATGACAGATGCTAAGCGGAAGAGACATGTTTAAACCGAAAATACAAGGTGTGGTATATCTTTACTAGCTGCTTGATATTTGTGCAGACAGAGAAGTCTGCCCGTTGCTATTTGGCAAATCAACAAAGTGCCCGCAATTTTGGTTGAACTGCACAAGAGAATAGCATATTCACTGCATGCAGTGCCATTTGAAAATAGACACAGAAAGATTGGATAGTCACTTCATGGACTGCAGAAAAGTAGTACTGTACTATTTATTGGCCAACACTAGGTGCTTCATTGCTTTGGTCTGATTATACAATGGACATCATTTTGCCTAAGTTAAAGTTTGTATTCCGAAAATAGTCTCGCAGTGCTATCGAGGGAAGACCAAATCATATTGCAGTGCATGTTTCTCCATCATGTCTGGTTCATTCTCATGGTTCTAGCTGTTGGTGAAACCACTTATGTTTGCAAGAGGAATTGTAGAATTCACAAACAAATTTGTCTTTCAGTTTGTACTAAATGTTGGCCAATAGAAGCATCCATGTTAGTAGGAAGAACAGATGTTTTTTCTAGATCTTTGCTTTTGGAGCTACATATTTGTATATGATCTGTGAGTCATTGAGATGCATAAACATGTTGATCTTATGTATGGGAATCGTACTGGTTAGTTTTAGTTGCGACGCAAGATCCGAAGTGGCTGATCTTTGCTTTTGGAGCTATATATTTGTATATGATTTGTGAATCATTGAGATGCATTAACAGTTACTTATTTCTGTTCGCTCAGTGTTTACAAGTTACTGATCAATCACTAGCTAGCCTACGAATGCGCTCCTGGAAGTTTTATTTGCGATGCAAGATGTGAAGTGGTAGTTTTTTGAATAAAAATGCCTACCTCTAAAGAAACTGACAAGCTCGTACGCGAGCAAGTGCCTCCTTATTTCAAGCCAATAGAAAAAATGGCTCCTCCTAGTGGATTTCTGACATCTGGGTCCCATGCCATTGTCAACGTAGTCGATAAACGAGGGAATTGCACAACGAGCGGCTGACACCAGGGACCCAGTAGCTCGCCCAGTTATTTTTGGTTTGGGTTAATTTGATAAATGCCACTCCAAATCTGGTGTATCTGTGTAACGCCCTCGATGCGGCTATATCTCCCACGTGTCGAAGCACGACTTAGAGGCATAACCGCATTGAAAGCAATGTCGCAAGTGAGGTAATCTTCACACAACCCATGTAATACATAAGGGAAAAGATACATAGTTGGCTTACAATCGCCACTTCACGCAATTACATTAATAAGGCTTACATCAACCAGATACAATCAAGGTCCGACTACGGAACCAAAATAAAAGAAGACTACCCCAAATGCTACACAGATCCCCGATCGTCCCGATTGGCCTCCACTACTGATCAACTGGAACGAAACGGCACAAAGGACAAGATCTTCATCGAGCTCCTCCTTGAGCTTGGTTGCGTCACCTGCTCGGTAACATCGGCACCTGCAAACTGGTTTTGGAAGTATCTGTGAGTCACGGGGACTCAGCAATCTCACACCCTCGCGATCAAGACTATTTAAGCTTATAGGACGGGTAAAAGGTATGATGTGGAGCTGCAGCAAGCGACTAGCATATATGGTGGCTAACATACGCAAATGAGAGCGAGAAGAGAAGGCAAAAGCATGGTCAAACAACTATGATCAAGAAGTGATCCTAGAACAACCTACATCAAGCATTACTCCAACACCGTGTTCACTTCCCGGACCCCGCTGAGAAGAGATCATCACGGTTACACACGCGGTTGATGTATTTTAATTAAGGTCAACTTCAGGTTTTCTACAACCGGACATTAACAAATTCCCATCTGCCCATAACCGCGGGCACGGCTTTCGAAAGTTCAATCCCTGCAGGGTGTCCCAACTTAACCCATCACAAGCTCTCACGATCAACGCAGGATATTCCTTCTAGCGGGAAGACCCGATCAGACTCGGAATCCCGGTTACAAGACATTTCGACAGGTAAAACAAGACCAGCAAAGCCGCCCGATGCACCGACAAATCCCGATAGGAGCTGCACATATCTCGTTCTTAGGGCACGCCGGATAGGTCAAGCTACGAGTAAAACCAACCCTCGAGTTGCCCCGAGGTGGCCCCGCAGGCTACCCATTTCGGACCAACACTCAG
>NC_041384.1:400252085-400258703 GCF_002162155.2 Triticum dicoccoides | reverse complement strand
ATAAAGATGACCCTCGGGCTCGCAAAAACCCAAGGGAAGGTTATAGGTTGTTAGTGCAAATGGTAAAACCAAGGTTGGGCCTTGCTGGAGGAGTTTTATTCAAGGCAAACTGTCAAGGGGTTCCCATTATAACCCAACCGCGTAAGGAACGCAAAATCCAGGAACATAACACCGATATGACGGAAACTAGGGCGGCAAGAGTGGAACAAAACACCAGGCATAAGGCCGTGCCTTCCACCCTTTACCAAGTATATAGATGCATTAATTAAATAAGAGGTATTGTGATATCCCAACAAGTAAACATGTTCCAACAAGGAACAACATCTCCATGTTCCAACAAGGAACAAACTTCAATCTTCACCTGCAACTAACAACGCTATAAGAGGGGCTGAGCAAAGTGGTAACATAGCCAAACAATGGTTTGCTAGGACAAGGTGGGTTAGAGGCTTGGTTCAACAATATGGGAGGCATGATAAGCAAGTGGTAGGTATCGTAGCATAGGCATAGCAAAAGAGCGAGCAACTAGCAAGCAAAGATAGAAGTGATTTCGAGGGTATGGTCATCTTGCCTGAAATCCCGCAAGGAAGAAGAACGAGTCCATGAAGAAGACAAACGGACGTAGTCGAACGGGTCCTCACAAACGCGACGTAACGGAACCAACCCGAAGAAGCAATACCAGAAAGAAGCACACAACATAGTGAACAAACATCACATAAGCATGGAACGATGCGCAAACAAGTATGATGCATGTCCGGTTTAATGAAGCATGGCATGGCAAAATGCACAAACAACCCTACAAATTAAGTGGAGCTCAACATGCAACTCCGTTGCATATTGACAAAACACCACGACAGGTTATTTAGTTTGATCTCGTTTATGTACCCAACAATATTAAATGTTGATTAACATGGCAAGGGGGTGAAGCAAAAGAAAACTACCTATCTAGGCAAGTTTAAATGAGGCCGGAACAACAAACAACAAGTCCGGAAAAACCTCATATGCATATATTAGGTTTGGTACTGTTCTGCCCTAAACACAATTTTAGAGTTATTGAACATGCAAAACAAGTACACCATGATAATCTATGCATTTTTCTACCCCATTTACATATGAAGTTTATTAAAATCCGAGTTACAGTTATTTTAGTTGTGAAATAAATCATTTTAGCATGACATGGAGCAAAACGAGTGCAAACAACAATTTAACCAACTCAAACATGCATGACAGTTGGATATTGTGAAACTAGACAAGATTCTAAACAACTTTCATATATAAATCATTTTAATATGATGCACGATTATTAAGTTATTACATGCATGATCTACAAGGGGTTTTCTATAAAACAGCAAAACATGGGAAAAAGCTAAAATCGCAACAGAGAAAAAAAACACTATCGGGCTGAAACGGAACACGGCCCAACAGTGCACAGGGACAATCAGTGGCTGGGTTAAGGCTCACTATAGGCCTTGGGCCGGATCTGGTGCGACTGGGCCTTGGTCAACCAGGCGAAGAAGAGGCGGCCCAGGCGCATGGAGTGGTCGCAGTCAACGCCTGAGGTGCGCGTTCCTCCTCCTGCTCGAAGTAGGGGATGCAGGGGCGAAGCAGGGGCTTGCGGGTGGCGCAGGTGGTGCGGCGCAACGCCCTGGAGACGGGGACGAGGCCGAGGACACGGGGCGCATCGGATCCGGCCGGCAGGAGCCCATCTCCGATGATGGTGGCGCCGGCTGGAGCTCCTGTTTGAGGCAAGGACAGAGAGAGAGCAATATAGTCAGAGAAGCAGAACGGAAAAGGAGAAGAAGAGAGAAGGCGAGGGCGACGGGCGCGTGAGGAGGAGGCATCGGGCGCGCTGGCGACGCGGAGACGGGTGGATCTGGGCGGCGAGGAACTCGTTGGCGCTGCTCGATCGAGCAAAGCAGGCAGTAGCAGGTTCGAGCGGGCGAAGCAGAGACGAAGGCAGACTTGGCGCGGCAGCGGCGAGCGTGCGAGGCCTGGCGAGGGGCGGAGCTTGACGGATCCGGTCGCGGGACACCAGTTCCTGGCGGCCGCATGGCGAACTGGAGCTCGGGGGCCGTTGGCGACGGGAACCTGCGGAAGTTCTCTGTCTCAATGAGTCAGAGAGAGAGAGCGTGAAACATGGGAGGGAGAGATGGGGAAGAAAGGGAAAGGAAGGAGAGGCGCGAGCGTGGCTGGCCTGGATCTGGCAGCGCACGGGGAGGTGCCTGTTGGCGCTGCTGCTCATCACCGGCGGGGACGGCTGGCTCGATCCTTTCGGGGTCGAGGTGAGTGCCTCTATCGGAGGATGCGGAAGGCGAGGCTGGGGCGATGGGAGCCTCCTGGGCCTTCGGATCGGAGATCTGGCGGTCCAGAACGAGTGGAAGATGGCTGCGGTGGTTGGTGGAGTGGAACTGAGGGAGGTAGGGGATTGGGCAGGCGCGGATTTTGAGGGGAGAGCAGCGGGGTGGCGGCGCAGCTCGGGATTGGGGGGGTTGGATGGGACATGATCCCTAGTTTCTAGGGTTGGACCTCATGTATATAAATCAGGGGATTAGGTTAGGGGCTACCTAGTCCCTCCAATCGTAATCGGACGGTCGAGAAAAATATGTTAGGAAGTCCAAATAACAAAACGGACTCGTTTTGTAGATGTTTGGGGATGATCCGGACACAACGGTGGCGACAGTCTGGGTCGGGTCCAGGACAGCTTTTCGGACGCGCGTGCGAGGGGTCGGTTGGAACTCGTGGGCTGTGCAGAAGGGCTCGAGCTAAGAGAAGAGAAGAGAGAGATGCTCGACGACTGTTTTCGGAGACCAAAAATGTCCGACATTAGACCGGCTATATTGCCGCTATAGTTTAACGGTTGGGCTATCAAACGGACTCCGAATGCGATGAAACTTGACACGCGGTCTATCTACACTATAATAAGACCACACGCCAACTTTCAACCCAATCCGAGAACATTTTCCAGCCACTTATAAAATACTATTTCGGACATGCCGCGGGCGCGTGCAAGTGTGGTTGGGCTCAGAACTGACAACGGACGGAACGAGGAGACCGAGACGGATGCAAGTTTTGAAAACATGATGATGCAATGCATATGATGACATGATAAAAAGCAACACGCAAGCAAATGACATGGCAACGCCGGCGAATAACTGGAAGACACCTGGTGCAACGGTCTCGGGGTGTTACAATCTGAGAAATGCCACTGCAATTTCCAAACTTTGAAAAATGCCATTTCATGCCATTTCTAGTGGCATTTTTTGAAGTCTGGAGTGGCGTTTTTCAAAGTTTGCAAACTGCAGTGGCATTTTTCAAAGTTTGCAAAAATTGCAGTGGCATTTTTCAAAGTTTGGAAATTGCAGTGGCATTTTTATGAATCGCCATAATTGGAGTGGCATTTATCTAATTTGTTTTGGAGACGGAAGCAGGGTGTCAACTGGGCTGTGTGGGACACTCTGGCCTGTCTAGACAACCTTTTCTTTTATGTTTACCACAGACCAGCCCAGTAGTTTTTTTTTCTTTCTGAAAATGGCTAGCCCAGTTTTTTTGTGATTTGTCAAGTAAGTCACTTTATCAGGCCTGTTGGGCTGCAAATCTTTCAAGACGAGGAGAGCTTCATTCGGCTGGCCGAGAAAATGGCCTATCAGTAATGAGAAATGGGTTGTACATTTTTAAAACACATCAAACCGGCAATTATTTTCAAATATCTTTTTTTCATTTCGAGATTTTAAATTGCATTGATTTTTATGCGTGGACAATTTATTGGATTTTATATTGATATACATTTATTTTTAAAATCAGTCTGAATGTGACTCAAAATTTCAGGATTAAAAACAGTTTAGACTGCACCGAGATATGCAAAATTTCGTATAATTTTTTAACCATGGCCACAATATGGGCTGTAATGCTAACATAAAGAATATGGGCTCCAAAAAAACCCGTAAGAATTAGCAAATGGGCTGTAAATTATTTGAAATAACGGCAGATGGGCTGTATGCTGTTTTCCATAGATTTGAGGCTTTCCACAGATGGTCTGTATACTGTTGGATGTCCATCCAACGGCCGTCGTGCTTCTTCAATCTCTGCTCTTCCTGCTCCAGCCGCTCAAACAAGCGCCGGCGGGACTGCCTGCTCCCTCCTCCCCGCGGCCGGCTGTGCTGCCGCGCAGGCCTCACCGCCCCACTGTACTCCCATCACTGGCCTAGCCATCCCTCTACTCACCCACACTTGCTGTTATTCTCCGGCGACGGCAGACGAACCAGTAAACCCTTGTACAGTCGTACTCCCCTCCGCGTGGGAAACAAAAACAACGTCCGAGTCTTCCCTGCCTCCGTGTCGTTCCCTTCCTAGGCCTCGCCATCGTCCATCGCCCTGGTCCTCTCGGCGTGGCGTGGTCAGCGTGGTCAACGACCGACATGCATCTGAAGTGGACTGTATGTGGAGAGGCTGACAGCTGGGTCCATGGCCGCACGCAAGGAAATGCCTCCTTATTACACGCAAAATAATGATTTCCTCCACCTGACATCTGGGACCCACTGAAACGGCCTTGGTATTTCGCAAAAAAAAACGTTACCGCCGCTGACAGCTCGGACCCACCAGCTATATCTTCGCACACAAGGAAGTGCCTCCTTATTACGCACAAAAAAATGAATACTCCTCCTGCTAGCTGGGACCCAGTATAGTGGGCCTACTAAGTTGACGGGGACGAAGGGCTTTGTCAAATTAGTCAATATGCACGATTCTAGCTCGACTGACTGTACGATGTCCATCCAACGACCGTAGTGCTTCTTCAACCTCTGGTCTTCTTTCTCCAGCCGCTCAAACCAGCCGGTCGTGCCGCCTGCTCCTGCCTCCCGTGGCCGGCTGTGCTGCCGCGGAGGCCTCACCGCCCCCATACTACTCCCACCGCTGGCCAGGCCATCCCTCCACTCCACTCACCCACACCCCCTGTTATTCCGCGGCGATGGCAGCGCAGCCAAACCAGTGAACCCTCGTACTCCTCTCCGCATGGGCATCCACTGCCACGTCTTCCCCGACTCCGTGTCGTCCCCTTCCTAGGCCTCGCCGTCGTCCACCGCTGTGGTGCTGTCGGCGCGCCGTGGTCAATGTGGTCAACGACCGAATTCAATCGGAAGAATACTTTACGTGGAGAGGCTGGCAGCTGGGTCCACGGCAGCCGCAAGGAAGTGCCTCCTTATTACGTGGAAAATAATTATTCCTCCACCTGACAGCAGGGACCCACCGGACGGGCCACCAGTATTTTGCAAAAAAATCGTTTCCCCCTGACTGCTGGGACCCACCGGACGGGCCACCGTATTTCGTGAAAAAAAACGTTCCCCCCGCTGTCAGCTCGGACCCACCAGAAGTGCCTCCTTATTACGCACAAAAAAAATGAATACTCCCCCGGCTAGCTGGGACCCACCTTGCTGGGAGGCTGACTTGTGGGCCTACTAAGTTGACGGGGACGGAGGGCTTTGTCAACTTAGTCAATATGCACGATTCTAGCTCCAGTGACCGTACGATGTCCATCCAACGGCCATAGTGCTTCTTCAACCTCTGGTCTTCTTGCTCCAGCCATCCAAACCAACGCCGGTCGTGCCTCGTGCTCCTGCCTCCCATGGCCGGCTGCGATGCAGCGGAGGCCTCACCGCCCCCTACTACTCCCACCGCTGGCCAGGCCATCCCTCTACTCACCCACACCCCCTATTATTCTGCGGCGACAGCAGCCTCACACCACAGCGAACCAGTGAACCCTCGTACTCCTCTACGCGTGGGCATCCACTACCGCGTCTTCCCCGGCTCCGCGTCGTCCCCTTCCTAGGCCTCGCCGTTGTCCACCGCCCTGGTGCTCTCGGGGCGATGTGGTGAACGTGGTCAAGGAACGTCTTCCATCGGACGTGGACTATACAAGGAGAGGCTGACAGCTGGGTCCACGGCCGCAGCAAGGAAGTGCCTCCTTATTACATGCAAAATAATTATTCCTCCACCTGACAGCGGGTACCCACCGGACGGGCCACCGTATTTCGCCCCCTGACTGCTGGGACCCACCAGCTACATCTTCGCAGGCAAGGAAGCGCCTGACAGTCGGGACCCACCTGGTCGAAGCGTACGTAGCAAATTCATTCTGGTCGCGAACGTGTACATACATATATACTGGTGGATGTAGAGGCGCGCACGTGTCGTAGTAGAGGCGGCCAGGGTGCAAGAAAGAAAATACGGCCACGTATGTGTACATACAGGCGGGGTCTCGAACGCCTACTCGCACATACGTATGGCGAGGGCTCGTGTACATGGCTGGGTCGGAACGGAGAAACAGCGTCGTCGTCGTGTTCATGGGTCGGAACGGAATGCGTGATCGTGTTCATCGGGAGGGCTTGGACGGAAGAGGCGATGGAAACGAGGCCTGGTGTACCGTACAACGGAGGAAACGGACCTCCTACGGTCGAAACGGGAGTCCTGTTGATAGGGAGGGGTGTGGCGTACCGCAAAACGGAGGAAACGGACCTCCTATGGTCGAAACGGGGGTCCTATTGATCGGGAGGGGTGTGGCGTACCGCAAAACGGAGGAAACGAACCTCCTACGGTCGAAACGGGGGTCCTGTTGATCGGGAGGGGTGTGGC
>NC_041384.1:400212817-400251520 GCF_002162155.2 Triticum dicoccoides | reverse complement strand
ATCGATCGGCTTCAGTTAGCAGCAGTAGCCAAGGAACCGCTCGATCGGGTTCAGTTAACAACCATCGATCAATCGCTCGGGTTCAGTAACGTGTAGCCTACAGTGCAATCGCTCGGGTTCAGTTAGAGCCCAACGCCTCACTCGGGTTCAGTTAGAGCCAACGCCTCGCACACGCGCGCATACGTGTACGAGAGAAACGCGCATCGCTCGGCCCCCGACCTCCCACCGTAATCAGGAACTCCCCGAAATTTTCCTCCCCTTGCTTCTACCACGGATTTTTCCGTCATGGACGGCCCAAAGAATGTCATGCGGCTGCGTCTCCGGCCCGCCCAGGATGAAAAGCCCATTTTCTGTCATGATTTTTGTCATAGAAGTAGGATCCCACCACATATATGATGATACCGGGTTTTGTCACAATTATTGTCATAGAAGTGTCATATGTATGACAGAAAAAAATTTCGTTCGGCCCAAAATGTGACGGATGTGTCTTTTTTTTGTAGTGACGACAAGGTGCTCCAGCTGCAAGTGCCACTGCCGGAGCCATGGCTCTTGCTGTTCGTGGAGGAGGACGGCCGCCTGTTTTTCTTGGTCAGCGGCGTGCTCGACATCAGCGCGCCTATCACCGTGTCAGTCATCTGCATCAGAGTGGGGGCGTCCCCACTGCCGCACTACGTGGCCAAGCTATGGGCAAATGGCCCGCCAAGGGAGCCCAAAGGCAGGACCGATGCCGTCAAGGTGGAAATGGAGGTGAAAAGCAGCAAGGATCCCGGCGACGTCGCCGTGCAGGAGTTGACCTTCTTCACAGTTCTGCCCAAGCTGCTGCCCGGGGCTAAGCTGGTGTCCCTCCACATTCAGATTGACAAGCTCACGTCCTAAATGATTCTACAGTGCCTTCTGTCTATCTTGTAATATGCTAATATAGGGGTTAGCTCGGTCTACTTTAGCTTAAGAGATGGTGGGTTTTGGTGGCGATGCAGCAATTACTTCGACATCAGATCAATAGTTAAAGTAATTTCCAACAGTCGAACGGATATTTTGTGTTTATTGGATATAAAGATCCTTTAGGTAATAAGTAGTATAAGACTAGCCACAATGGGAGTAACTTCAGCAATAACATCGAGTCCAACTCAACAAATTTGCTTATGTGGCAATGAGTTAATGAGGAGAGAGGTAGTTTGAGTAACTTAGCTAGTTACTGTAACATCACATGTCCCAATGCAATATGAGTCTATAACCTAATAAATGAGGCTTTGCATGTTACCATACTTATGTTACTACCCACTATGAAAGGTAGTAACATAGTCTAAGGATATGTGTTTGTTACTAGTGTATGTTACTCTCCATTGTGGCTAGTCTAACGGCAACAACTTATATGCTTGTTTGTTCAGGAAGTGTTGCATACTTGTACGAGTTGACGCGACACATGAAAGTAGTACTATACTAATACTAGTAGTACTCCCTCCAATCCTAATTTCTCTGTGCATAAGTCGAGGCGCGGATACCAAGGAGGTCCTGGTTGTGTCTATACTTGGACAACTCACCCGACTGCGCACCAGGCAGACGAAGCTCATGTCATGTTGGTGTCGTGTGCGGCCTGCACATTAACCAAAACCTCGCGCCTCCAGCTTAGCCTCCGTGTTTGAAACTTCTCAATCTCAAGGCCAAGGAGCAATGTGAAAACCTATGATAGAGCCAATCGGATGGTTGAGAACACTACAATTCGTAGCTACATATGCATGTGTGAGACAGGACGAGTGCGTGCGTGCACCTCTTCTCTTCCTGTACAACATACTGAACTCAGAGTACAAGTGTAAGTGGGTGGCATCGACCTAGGGAGATAGAGATGGTGCGTGCGAGAAGTCCCGAGAGATAGGTCTAACGAGTCTGAAAAAAAGACTACTCTATAGATCGCCACGAGGCTATTCCTGTCTAATGCCCCAATAACTGTAAGATATGTATCCGACGGTGCCAGTTATTGCACGTACACAATAGTAGAAAAAGAACTACCATGGCATATGCTACACCACGGCCTAGAACACGTGCCCACGTTATGCCATCCGGGAATAGTGCCGCACTTCGAAACTAGAACCGTCAATAAATTTTGAGCTTGCGTCTCGTCACATTGCAAGCTACAAAAAAATTTCCACCACCCATCATCTACCTTGGTTGGTGAGATTTTTGAATTGAGCCCTATAAACCAGAAAGGAGGTACTACTACCAAGCTATATTTAATTGCAAACTTGTTCACACCGATCACAACCTAAACGGTTTCCCACTTAGGAGCGTATTATTACACGGTTATAAATACTACTATGACAAGATGACTGCACATTCCTCCTCAACTCCTCATCCACAAAAACAAACAAGTCATTCAGCATCCTTCCCTTGCATCTGCCATGGCCAGCGTGAGTTCTGGGTCAAGAGATTACCACCAGGGAAAGGCGAGCATGGAAGCGTAAGCACGAGAGATGTCCCGCCTCGCCGCGAAAGAAGCTGACATGTCCTGCCGTGCGGAAGTAGCAGCACAGAGGTCCTGCCGCGCTGCCGAAGAAGCACGGAGGTCTCGTCGCACTGTCGATGCAGCAGACTGGTCCGACCGCGCCACGGAAGCAGCAGAGATGTCCCGCCGCGCCATGAATGCAACAGAGATGTCCCGCCGTGATACGTCTCCAACGTATCTATAATTTTTGATTGTTCCATGCTATTATATTATCAACCTTGGATGTTTTATATGCATTTATATGCTATTTTATATGATTTTTGGGACTAACCTATTAACCTAGAGCCCGGTGCCAGTTTATGTTTTTCCTTACTTTTGAGTATCGCAGAAAAGGAAAACCAAACGGAGTCCAATTGACGTGAAATTTCACGGAGATCATTTTTGGACCAGGAGAAGCCCACAGAGTACCGGAGATGGGCCAGAAGAGTCCCGAGGCCACCACGAGGGTGGGGGCACGCCCTACCCCCTTGGGCGCGCCCCTACCTCGTGGCCGCCTCGAAGACCCCTAACTTGTTCCCGACGGCAACACCTCTTATATATACCAAACTTCCAGAACATAACCTACATCAGGAGTTCCGCCGCGCAAGCCTTTGTAGCCAGCGAAAACCAATCTAGACCCTTTCCAGCATCCTGCCGGAGGGGGGGATCCCTCTCTGATGGCCATATTCATCATCCCGGTGCTCTCCATGATGAGGAGGGAGTAGTTCACCCTCGGGGCTGAGGGTATGTACCAGTAGCTATGTGTTTGATCTCTCTCTCTCTCTCTCATGTTCTTGATTTGGCACGATCTTGATGTATCGCGAGATTTGCTATTATAGTTGGATCTTTTGATGTTTCTCCCCCTCTATCTCCTTGTGATGAATTGAGTTTTCCCTTTGAAGTTACCTTATCGTATTGAGTCTTTAAGGATTTGAGAACACTTGATGTATGTCTTGCATGTGCTTATCTATGGTGACAATGGGATATTCACGTGATCCACTTGATGTATGTTTTGGTGATCAACTTGCGAGTTCCTGACTTCGCGAACTTATGCATAGGGGTTGGCACACATTTTCATCTGGACTCTCCGGTAGAAACTTTGGGGCACTCTTTGAAGTTCTTTGTGTTGGCTGAATAGATGAATCTGAGATTGTGTGATGCATATGATATAATCATACCCACGGATACTTGAGGTGACATTGGAGTATCTACGTGACATTAGGGTTTTGGTTGATTTGTGTCTCAAGGTGTACTCTAGTACGGACTCTAGGATAGATTGAACGCAAAGAATAGCTTCGTGTTATTTTACTACGGACTCTTGAATAGATCAATCAGAAAGGATAACTTTGAGGTGGTTTCGTACCCTACAATAATATCTTCGTTTGTTCTCTGCTATTAGTGACTTTGGAGTGACTCTTTGTTGCATGTTGAGGGATAGTTATATGACCCAATTATGTTATTATTGTTGAGAGAACTTGCACTAGTGAAAGTATGAACCCTAGGCCTTGTTTCGAAGCATTGCAATACCGTTTGTCCTCACTTTTATCATTAGTTACCTTGCTGTTTTTATATTTTCATATTACAAAAACCTATATCTACCATCCATATTGCATTTGTATCACCATCTCTTCGCCGAACTAGTGCACCTATACAATTTATCATTGTATTGGGTGTGCTGGGGACACAAGAGACTCCTTGCTATTTGGTTGCAGGGTTGTTTGAGAGAGACCATCTTCATCCTACGCCTCCCACGGATTGATAAACCTTAGGTTATCCACTTGAGGGAAATTTGCTACTGTCCTACAAACCTCTGCACTTGGAGGCCCAACAACGTCTACAAGAAGAAGGTTGTGTAGTAGACATCAAGCTCTTTTCTGGTGCTGTTGCTGGGGAGGTTAGTGCTCGAAGGTATATCTTTAGATCTTGCAATCAAATCTTTTGGTTTCTTGTTTTATCACTAGTTTAGTTTATAAAATAAAATTACAAAAAATGGAATTAAGGTTGCCTCATATGCTTCATCTTTTTAATGTCTTTCATGAAAATAATGATTCCGATGATTGTGCCAAAGTGTTAGAAGAAGAATGTATTAAAATGTTTGGCACTAAATCTTTGGATGATGAGCATGATTGGAATGTTGTCAGTATGAATTCTTTGAATACCCATGATGCTAATGATATGCTAAGCCACAAGCTTGGGGATGCTATGTTTGGTGAAGATGATATTTTTTTATCCCCCAAGTTTGGATGAGCAAATTTATTATGATGAGAGCATGCCCCCTATTTATGATGATTATTGTGATGACTTGTATGCTATAAAGAATAATGGTATCCTTGAAACTTGTCATCATGATTTTAAGTTTCAATTGGATTATGCCTCACATGATAGTTATTTTGTTGAGTTTTCCCTCACTACTATTCATGAGAAGAATTTTGCTTATGTGGAGAGTAGTAAAATTTCTATGTTTGTGCATCATGAAAATAATACTTTATGTGATGGTTATATTGTTGAATTCATTCATGATGCTACTGAAAATTATTATGAGGGAGGAATATATGCTCGTAGGAATTGCAATAATATCAAGTTTCCTCTCTATGTGCTTAAAATCTTGAAGTTATGCTTGTTTTGCTTTCCTATGCAAGTTGATTCTTGTTCCCACAAGTTGTTTTCTCACAAAATCCCTATGTATAGTAAGTGGGTTAGGCTTAAATATGCTAGTCATATTCTTCATGATGCTCTCTTTATGTTTCAATTCTTATCTTGTATGTGAGCATCATTGGAATCATCATGCCTAGCTAGGGGCGTTAAACGATAGCGCTTGTTGGGAGGCAACCCAATTTTACTTTTGTTCTTTGCTTTTTGCTCCTGTTTAGTAATACATAATTCATTTATCCTCTGTTTAGATGTGGTTTATGTTTTAATTAGTGTTTGTGCCAAGTAGAACCTTTGGGAAGACTTGGGTGAAGTCTTTGTGATCTTGCTGTAAAAAAACAGAAACTTTTGCGCTCACGAGATTAGCTGCCATTTTTACTAGAGAGTGCGGTTAGGTTGATTTTTTTGCAGATGATTAATATACAAATTCCTCAGGTCCACAATTTATTTCAGAATTTTTGGAGTTACAGAAGTATTCGAAACCTACAGATTACTACAGAATGTTCTGTTTTTGACAGATTCTATTTTCTATGTGTTGTTTGCTTATTTTGATGAATCTATGAGTAGTATCGGAGGGTATGAACCATAGACAAGTTGGAATACAGTAGATATTACACCAATATGAATTTAGAAATAGTTCACAACAGTACCTAAGTGGTGATTTATTTTCTTATACTAACAGAGCTTACGAGTTTTCTGTTAAGTTTTGTGTTGTGAAGTTTTCAAGTTTTGGGTAAAGATTCTATGGACTATGGAATAAGGAGTGGCAAGAGCATAAGCTTGGGGATGCCCAAGGAACCCCAAGGTAATATTCAAGGACAACCAAGATCCTAAGCTTGGGGATGCCCCGTATGGCATCCTCTCTTTCGTCTTCGTTCATCAGTAACTTTACTTGGAGCTGTATTTTTATTCACCACATGATATGTGTGTTGCTTGGAGCGTAATTTTGTTTTATTTTGTTTTGATTGCTGTTTGAATAATATGCTAATATCTGAAATTCTTAAATGCTAGAGAGTCTTCACATAGTTGCATAATTATTCGACTACTCATTGATCTTCACTTATATCTTTTGGAGTAGTTTGTCATTTGCTCTAGTGCTTCACTTATATCTTTTTAGAGCACGGCGGTGGTTTCATTTTTAAGAAATAGATGAACTCTAATGCTTCACTTATAGTATTTTGAGAGTCTTTAGAACAACATGGTAGTTTGCTTTGGTTATGAAACTAGTCCTAATATGATAGGCATCCAAGATGGGTATAATAAAAACTTTCATATAAAGTGCGTTGAATACTATGAGAAGTTTGATACTTGATGATTGTTTTGAGATATTGAGATGTTAATATTAGAGTCATGCTAGTTGAGTAGTTGTGAATTTTAGAGATACTTGTGTCAAAGTTTGTGATTCTCGTAGCATGCATGTATGGTGAACCGTTATGTGATGAAGTCGGAGCATGATTTATTTATTGATTGTCTTCCTTATGAGTGGCGGTCGGGGACAAGCGATGGTCTTTTCCTACCAATCTATCCCCCTAGGAGCATGCGCGTAGTACTTTGTTTCGATAACTAATAGATTTTTGCAATAAGTATGTGAGTTCTTTATGACTAATGTTGAGTCCATGGATTATACGCACTCTCACCCTTCCACCATTGCTAGCCTCTCTAATATCGCACACCTTTCACCAGTACCATAAACCCACCATTTACCTTCATCAAAACAGCCACCATACCTACCTATTATGGCATTTCCATAGCCATTCCGAGATATATTGCCATGCAACTTTCCACCGTTCCATTTATTATGACACGCTTCATCATTGTCATATTGCTTTGCATGATCATGTAGTTGACATCGTATTTGTGGCAAAGCCACCATTCATAATTCTTTCATACATGTCACTCATGAGTCATTGCACATCCCGGTACACCGCCGAAGGCATTCATATAGAGTCATATCTTGTTCTAAGCATCGAGTTGTAATTTTTTGAGTTGTAAGTAAATAAAAGTGTGATGATCATCATTATTGGAGCATTGTCCCAAGTGAGGAAAGGATGATGGAGGCTATGATTCCCCCACAAGTCGGGATGAGACTCCGGATAAAAAAAAAAAAAGAGAAAAAGGCCATAAAAAGAGAAGGCCCAAAAAACAAAACAAAAACAAAAGGAGAGAAAAAGAGAGAAGGGACAATGTTACTATCCTTTTGCCACACTTGTGCTTCAAAGTAGCACCATGATCTTCATGATAGAGAGTCTCCTATGTTGTCACTTTCATATACTAGTGAGAATCTTTCATTATAGAACTTGGGTTGTATATACCAATGATGGGTTTCCTCAAAATGCCTTGGGTCTTCGTGAGCAAGCGAGTTGGATGCACACCCACTTAGTTTCTTTTTGAGCTTTCGTACACTTATAGCTCTAGTGCATCTGTTGCATGGCAATCCCTACTCACTCACATTGATATATATTGATGGGCATCTCCATAGCCCGTTGATACGTCTAGTTGATGTGACACTATCTTCTCCTTTTTGTCTTCTCCACAACCACCATTCTATTCCACCTATAGTGCTATGTCCATGGCTCACGCTCATGTATTGCATGAAGATTGAAAAAGTTCAAGAACATCAAAAGTATGAAAGAATTGCTTGGCTTGTCATCGGGGTTGTGCATGATTTAAATATTTTGTGTGATGAAGATAGAGCATAGCCAGACTATATGATTTTGTAGGGATAGCTTTCTTTGGCCATGTTATTTTGAGAAGACATGATTACTTTGTTAGTATGCTTGAAGTATTATTATTTTTATGTCAATATTAAACTTTTGTCTTGAATCTTATGGATCTGAATATTCATGCCACAATAAAGAGAATTACATTGAAAAATGTGTTAGGTAGCATTCCACATCAAAAATTCTGTTTTATCATTTACCTACTCGAGGACGAGCAGGAATTAAGCTTGGGGATGCTTGATACGTCTCCAACGTATCTACAATTTTTGATTGTTCCATGCTATTATATTATCAACCTTGGATGTTTTATATGCATTTATATGCTATTTTATATGATTTTTGGAACTAACCTATTAACCTAGAGCCCAGTGCCAGTTTTTGTTTTTTCCTTGTTTTGAGTATCACAGAAAAGGAAAACCAAGCGGAGTCCAATTGACCTGAAATTGCACGGAGATCGTTTTTGGACCAGAAGAAGCCCATGGAGGACCTTAGATGGGCCAAAAGAGTCCCGAGGCCACCACGAGGGTGGGGGCGCTCCCTACCCCCTAGGCGCGCCCCCTACCTCGTGGCCGCCTCAGAGACCCACTGACTTGCTCCCGACTCCAACACCTCTTATATATACCCAAACTTCCAGAACATAATCTAGATCGGGAGTTCCGCCGCCGCAAGCCTCTGTAGCCACCGAAAACCAATCTAGACCTGTTCCGGCACCCTGCCGGAGGGGGGGAATCCCTCTTCGGTGGCCATCTTCATCATCCCGGTGCTCTCCATGATGAGGAGGGAGTAGTTCACCCTCGGGGCTGAGGGTATGTACGAGTAGCTATGTGTTTGATCTCCCTCTCTCTCTCGTGTTCTTGATTTGGCACGATCTTGATGTATCGCGAGCTTTGTTATTATAGTTGGATCTTATGATGTTTCTCCCCCTCTATCTCCTTGTGATGAATTGATTTTCCCCTTTGAAGTTATCTTATAGGATTGAGTCTTTAAGGATTTGAGAACACTTGATGTATGTCTTGCATGTGCTTACGTCTGGTGACAATGGGATATTCACGTGATCCACTTGATGTATGTTTTGGTGATCAACTTGCGAGTTCCTTGACCTCATGAACTTATGCATAGGGGTTGGCACACATTTTCGTCTTGACTCTTTGGTAGAAACTTTGGGGCACTCTTTGAAGTTCTTTGTGTTGGTTGAATAGATGAATCTGAGATTGTGTGATGCATATCGTATAATCATACCCACAGATACTTGAGGTGACATTGGAGTATCTAGGTGACATTAGTGTTTTGGTTGATTTGTGTCTTAAGGTCTTATTCTAGTACAAACTCTAGGATATATTGAACGGAAAGAATAGCTTCGTGTTATTTTACTACGGACTCTTGAATAGATCGATCAGAAAGGATAACTTTGAGGTGGTTTCGTACCCTACAATAATCTCTTCGTTTGTTCTCCGCTATTAGTGACTTTGGAGTGACTCTTTGTTGCATGTTAAGGGATATTTATATGATCCAATTATGTTATTATTGTTGAGAGGACTTGCACTAGTGAAAGTAGGAACCCTAGGCCTTGTTTAGAAGCATTGCAATACCGTTTGTGCTTACTTTTCTCATTAGTTACCTTGCTGTTTTTATATTTTCAGTTTACAAAAGCCTATATCTACCATCCATATTGCACTTGTATCACCATCTCTTCGCCGAACTAGTGCACCTATACAATTTACCATTGTATTGGGTGTGTTGGGGACACAAGAGACTCTTTGCTATTTGGTTGCAGGGTTGTTTGAGAGAGACCATCTTCATCCTACGCCTCCCACGGATTGATAAACCTTAGGTCATCCACTTGAGGGAAATTTGCTACTGTCCTACAAACCTCTGCACTTGGAGGCCCAACAATGTCTACAAGAATAAGGTTGTGTAGTAGACATCACACCGCGCCGCGACGGCCCGGGAAAATGTCTCGTGGGCAGGCGATGACTCTTACAGGCGCACACATGCTATCGTCCATAGCCAGATGGATCAGATCTCTGGCTGTGCGAGGTTGCAGGACGAGATGAAATCCTCGTTTGAACAGGCTGCCAGCGTCATCCAACAAATAAGGGAGGGCAATGAGAGGCTCCGGGCCGAGCGCGACCTGCTGAGGGCGAAGATCGTCCGAAGTGCAGAGCAGCAGGAGGAGACCAGTGCCTTGTTGAAGAGGACCAACGTCATTGTCAAGAAACTTATGGACGAGAATTACATGCTCCGCATCGAGCGCCAAAGGCTGGTGGAGCAATCCGTGGATGCTCTCAAGCAGCGTCTTGAGGACACGACAGAACTCACCGCCGCTCACCGCAGAGACTAGTTCCCGTCGCCTGCAACAACGCATCAAGAAAGTAGAGATCAGCGAACCAGATCGTTGTCTTCCTTCTTCTTTTGCCCTTGTGTATTTCAGGCGTAGCCGCATGCGTATTTTTTAATTATCTTCTTAATTATGTAAGACAATTATTATCCACTATCGTCGTCCTTATATATTCATCAGTCTTGCTATAAGTCGCAGTAGATGCTATATAGGCCCGTCGGATCTTACATCAAGATCCGTGCAAAATTTTCTTTTTAGATTTTCTTTTTTCTCTCTTAAATCTCAGTCGAGTGAGATATAGCCACACCATTAAACAGAGGCTCAGGAGCCATTAATGGAGACCTTGGGAGAGTGGTGTACGCTAGATGGAGGTCAAAGGGCTCTCCTCCCAATAAGCACACGCAGGGGTCTGATTGCACGCCTCCCATACTTAAATAGATACCATGCACGGTGCCTCCTAGCTAATAAAAAAAGGGGACGCATGGCAGCACGTACATGATAAATAGAACACCCACGGTTTAAATAATACTTGTGTTTCCGATTGTAACGTGACAACTCTTGTTCCAAAATGACTTTGTTGATTGTTAATGTGTGCGCCTTGGCAAATCGGACAGCAAAATTACCATAGCATGTTGGTGCCATGTCATGACACCAAGCCAAGTTTCATGATTTTCATGCGTGTTTTGGATTTACAGGAATTAAAAAACCAAGTTTCTCAACGTTTCTAGCCGAGCCACGACGCCTAGATGTTTGAATTTCATTCCCATTTCTTGCATGTGACCTAGAAATTTACCCGGGGAAACACATGTGATTTGTCAACCAACTTTGGTGCACTGGAGCATGTGCTTGTATTTCAAATTTGAATTATGCACACAAAGGTGACACTTCCCTCTCAAAACCACGAGCCTTCTTGAGAGAAGCTCCGGTTTGCAAGAAGCTTATACCAAAACTTGTTCCTATTCGGCCAATCTTTTTACCATAGCATGGTAGTACCATGACATAAGACCATGCCAAGTTTCATGATTTTCAGGCGTGTTTTGGATTTACAAGAATTTTAAAACCAAGTTTCTCAATGTTCTCGGCCGAGCCACAATGCCCAGATGTTTGAATTTCATTCCCATTTATTGAATGGGACCTAGAAATTCACCTGAGGACACACATGTGATTTTCAACCAACTTTGGTGCGTGGGAGCATGTGATTGTAGTTCAAATTTGAATTATGCACATTAAATGACTAGAAACTCAATTAATCTATAAAAAAGGCCAAACGAACCCGGAATATTCCAAAATTTAACAGGGCACTCATGTAGTTCTATCTTGCCTCTGTAAATAAACTCAAGGGGGGCAGCATATATCGCTTCACACTCAAAGGTGACACGTTCCCTCTCAGAACCACGAGCCTTCTTGAGAGAAGCTCCGATTTGCAAGAAGCTTATACCAAAACTTGTTCCAAATCGGTCCAATTTTTTTACCACAACATGTTAGTCCCATGACATGACACCATGCCAAGTTTCAAGATTTCCAGGCGAGTTTTGGATTTACATGAATTTAAAAACCAAGTTTCTCGATGTTCTCAGCCGAGTCACGACGCCCAGATGTTTGAATTTCATTCCCATTCCTTGCATGGGACCTAGAAATTCATCCAAGGACACACATGTTTCAACCAACTTTGGTGCACTGGAGCATGTGCTTGCAGTTCAAATTTGGATTATGCACATTAAATGTCCAAAAACTCAATTAATGTATAAAAAAGGCCAAACGAATCCGGAATAATTCCAAAATTTAACAGGACACTCATATAGTTTTATGTTGCCTCTGTAAAGAAAATTAGGGGGGAGGCAACGTATATCATTTCGCACACAAAGGTGACACATTACCTCTCGGAACCACGAGGCTTGTTGAGAGAATCTCCGGTTTTGCAAGAAGCTTATACCAAAACCTGTCCCAATTCAGCCAAAAATTATACATATGAAAACAGGGTTTAGATTATCCCGAACATCTTGCTACCTAGACCAATGTACTCTGATTTGAATTCAACATAAAATGGATACAAATATTTGAATTGGAGATCGTATGGTACATGTAGTTCATAGTGAAATATGATTACTGCTATATGCATGTTTCTTGTTATGAAGATAATATTTAAATGATTATATAACTTGACAACAATTGTATTCAAACAAAGAAAATTGATTCAAATTTAGTCCATATGGTAGACGACAATATATATGTTCATAGGGTGGAGTAAGATGTTCATATATGATGGAAGATCAAAATGTAGGACTACATCCATTATAAACCGCAAGGTCACCTAACGATATATTCAAATTCAACATAATGTGAATTCAAAAATTGAAATTCGAGATCCTGGCATTTGTAAGCATATAAAAAGGGACATGACTCTTTCTTTTGGTGGGAATTGATTTGTTTTCTGTTGTTGTTGAGGGAAGTGCGAATCAATTTGGTACTATATAGGGTAATCTTGTTCTCCCGATTTTTTTACATTTTTCTTGTAGTTTTTCAATGGCATTTATAGCAATATAGTAAAAGGGGACATGACACTCTTGTGTCTTGTATGAATTTTTTTTGTACACGTTAAGTTTGTTCTACCGAACAAGGAATCCGCGCCTTGTTATCCCAAAATTTTCAAGCTCGAGTATCTTTTATCTCATCTGCTTTGAAACTCCCGCCTCTCCAACCCGTGGCACGCCTTGTTATCCTGAAATTTCGACACGCGCGAAAACTCCCTCCTCATCCGAAATCGGTCCCGTAGCCCAGACACGCGAAATCCCCCTTCTACCCCTCAGCCGAAAATGCCGGCTCGACGTCACAGTGTCAAAACCGGTGGGGGTACGCTGGTAAGTTACCCTACATTTCAGACAAGCGCGTCCCTAAGCCATGGCTCCCCCTACCTCCCCCTTCGTCCCCCCATTCATACACCGAGGCCGCCAAAACCCGCGAAACCCCACGCTCCTCCATCGGCCTCCCGACCGCCGCCTAGCCAGAGACTCTTCCCCGATGATGTCGTCCACCACAACAGCTCGCCGTCCCTCATCCACCGCACCGGATGAGGATCCGTCGTCGATCTCGTCATCCCGCCGAATTGGCCGCTCCGTCCTCCACCTCCAAGGAGCTGCCCCGATGTTCGCCTCGTCTATCGTGCCACCTCCACCCCCACAACGCCATCTTCACCTACCCCACCGGAACTGTAGCACCCTCACCAATTCCTCCGATGAAGCCAAGGCCAACTTGGCACCACCAATGAGGTTCTGCACTCACCGCTGCATTTTATCTTTTATCCGATTTCACAGGGCTACCGGTGCTCGATACCGAGCAGCCAGGGCGGGTCTCCATTGACGACGCCATCGTCGGGCACTTCATCCACGGCGTCTCTCCCCCATGTCGTTTCTTCCTCGGCAGCGACTTCCACACCGGCACTAGCTGCAGCTGCTCTGTCTCTCACTCGTGCTGGTGCTCCGGCTCTCGCTTGCGCTGCTGCTCCGGCTCTCGCTCGCCCTGCGTCTCTGTTCTTGCTGTCGATCGTGCTGCTGCACTACTCTTGCTTTCGTTCGTGCTGCTGCTCTGCTCTGCTATTGCTGTCGGTCACGCTGCTGCTCCGCTCTTGCTCTTGTTCGTGCTGCTGCTTTGCTCTTGCTCTCGCTCACGCTGCTGCTGCTACATGACCTCCGCAGGTACAGGAGTTGCTGCTTTAGCACTCGCTCGCGGTGCTGCTGCATGACTTGCTCTCTGCTAGTGCGTTCCCTGCTTGAGCGTCTGCTGATTTAGATCACTGTTTCTCTACTACTAGTGCTCGAACACCCTAAACATCTATTGCAATGCTCTGCTACTAGTTCAATCAGTTTTGACTGTAAAGTTTAGTTTCTTCAGTTAACTTCAGAGTGAACAATATTTACAGCATCTGTTGGAGTGGCTGTGGCACGGCTGATGTGTTTTACATCTAGCACTTTTTGGTGATGTATTTTACATCATCTATTGCAGATGATATTAGAGTCCCACTTTAGATTAACGTTGTCTGTCTTGTCCTGCCTCAGCCTCGCTGCTGTACACCTCACTGAAGATGCTCCAACGACGGAACCGTCCATCACAGCGGAGCAGTACCCTCGGCGCCGTTTCCAGAGGCCTCAGATCTTCTTCCCCGCCTCCAACAGTCACACCAACATTACCATCCTCCACATCCAACCTAATGATGCTGAGGTCGACAAGGCTATGCCAAAGAGTTTGTAGACTTGTCGCATCACTTTGTTACTCTGCATTCATGTCGATCCCTCAGGGATCCTTTGCTATGGAACTACTATGGTACTACTATTCGTGCATTTGGTTAGAAGGAGTGGAGCAAAGCAAAATTGGAGGATTTTTTTCCTTTGGTGTCTCTTTCAAAGAAAATATGTAGGAATTTTAATATCCACTTGGACGTCCTTTTCAAATTAATATGCATGAAGAACACGACTAATTGCATTACTAGCATAATAAGATTCCAATTTTTCATTTTTCACGTGGTTTGACTTTAATTTGACCATGTTTCTCTATTCCTGTGTTCTTCCAATTCATATGAACCAAACACCCAGGTTGACAGAAATCCTATGTTTTCCAAATGCTTTGTTTTGCATGTGCATTCCTATCTTATTCCTGTGTTTTTCCTGTCCCTGTGTTTGTAGAATCCTCCAATTCTAAGGAGCCCTTACAGATTTACTTCATTTTCAGATAGGCATCAAACAAAACTCTGTGTGTTATGTCCTGCTCCTGCCGTGCCATCATCCACCCCACCTGAGGTGCACCATCGATAGAAGCGTTCACTGCAGCAGAGATTCCCCCTGTAGACTTTCTTTTGCCGCCTCAAATCATCTTCCCTGTTGCCGGCCTCAATGCCAACTGCATTACCATCATCGACTAAGCAGATGAACCTGAGGACTACACAGTTCCAGAAGGGAGTTTGCAGTCTTTTGTGTTTGCTTACGTTATACATCGGTTATTATTACCTACTACTTTATTATTCAAACTTGAGTTTTAAACTGCCCGTGGGTCTCATATCGAGGCAACAACGAATAGTATTTGTCTACTATCTAGTTCATCTGGGGTCTTCTATGTGGTTCATGTTGGGTGGGCAACAAACAGTAGATGATCCATTGTCTATCTTTTTAAACTGAAGCTATAATCTACTTGCTATCATTAATTTTGGATCTATCCACTCGTTTGCTACCATAAGTCTTGATTTCTGCATGCACCCCTTAGGCCTTACAAAATCTAACTTTTTTTATTATGCATGTAAGTTATTGTACGCACCCGTACTAAACATGTAGAGAAAAGAGAAGACCGTTGCATGAGAATATAATGTCATGTAGACGCCGCTCCATGGTGGGTGAAGTGCCCCCCTCCCGCCATTCCAGATTGTATTCCAAAGAAAGATAACTCTTCGAATGGGGATTCAGAGGGAGCCGACCACTCCTATTTACCACCTGAGGTGTTTGCTCTAACCTGGCATGCTGATGTTGGTCATATCATGCATATGGCGCCTCACATTGCTTACATTATACATCTTATATGTCATCAGCTTAGTTTAGATTTGCTTTGTGTGAATGCCACCTGTTTGGTTTCTATATCATACTCCCACCATTCCTAAATATTTGTCTTTTTAGAGATTTCAACAAGTGACTACATACGAACCAAAATGAGTGAATCTACACTCTAAAATATGTCTATATACATCCGTATGTGGTAGTCCATTTGAAATCTCTATAAAGACAAATATTTAGGAACGGAGGAAGTATATGGGAATTATGCAATGCCATCTTGTTTAGCCAGGCATCATATACGTGAATCATGCAATGCCATCCTATTTAGCCAGTCATCGTATTTGTGAATTGTATCGTGCCGTATTTTTTTCATAATGTATTCCATTTGTCAACAATGTTTATACATTCATCTACTCTTCCTATGCATCAGCCATTTGATTCGGTCATGGGAAAATCTGGAGTGAAAACAAGGTCTTCTGAGCAGTCAGTGCTACCTGTTGATGCAGCTTTCTTGCTGGTTACAGATAGCTCCTCAGAGGAGGATTCAGAGACAGATGACTAGTCATATCCCCCCCCCCTCGAGGTGCATGCTCTAACTTGGCAGGTTTATATTGCTCATATCATGCATATGGTGTCTTGCATTGCCATGCCATCTGCTTAGATTAGACATGATTTGTGTGAGTGCCTCATGTTTGCTTTCTATATCAGATATGTGAATTATGCAATGCCATGTTTTTCAACCAGTTATCATATATGTGAATTATGCACCGCCATGTAGCTAGGCATCATATATGTGAATTATCTCATGTCATCTTTTTTCATTACATATTCCATTTGTCGACAATCTGTGTATATTGAACTACTCTTCATGTGTATCAGCCATTTGGGCCGGTTATGGAAAAATCAGGAGTGAAAACATGGTCTTCAGAGCAGGCAATGGTACATGTTGAAGCATATATCTCGATGGTCACAGGGAGTTCCCCAGAGGAGGATTCAGAGACAGATGACCAGTCCTATATCCCACATGAGGTGTATGCTCTAAGTTGCAATGTTTATATTTCTCATATCATGCATAAGGTGTCTTGCATTGCTTAGTTTAGACATCATATGCACAATATTGAATTCCATCTGGTTAGTTTAGAGATCATACATGCGAGTGCCAGCTGCTTAGTATATGAATCGATTATGTCAATTATATCATGGCATCCTGTATACTTAGACAACATGTATGTGAATTATTTCATCCCAACCTATTTTGGAAAGTCATCATATAGTTTTGTCATGTCATCATGTTTAGATACTCGTCATATGTTGAATTATGCCACTATATCCTGTTAAGTTATCCATCATATATCTGAAACTGTGTCATGCTATCCAGTTTAGTTAGGCATCATATATGTGAAATTGTGTCATGCTGTCCTGTTTGGTTAGACAACATATATGTGAATTACCACATCTATCTATCATACAATGTCTGTACGTTCAATTTCTTTTCTTGTTTATCAGCCATTTGAATTGGAGGGGGTGATGGCAGTATCTAAGGGAGCAAAAACCCGTTCTTCACAAAAGACAGTGCTACCCGTCGATGCAGATAGAACCATGGTTGTACTGGCCCACAAACTAGCCCCACCACACATAATCAAGATTCTTCCAGATTGCACACTTACACCGTTGGGCAGAGAACCTACTACAACCCATCTAACCCCAACCCCAGCGGATAGTAACCCACTTCTAGTTGACAAAGCACCATGTCCACCACAGAGTACCCCCACATGAGCAGTTTCTAAAGCAACTGCAGTGCCCAAAGCACGAAGACCACCACAGCGAACCCAAACTCCAGGTTTAAAGCAGAAGAGCAACTGTTCCCAGGTCAGATTTTGTAGCTATGATACATACTCCTTTGCTGTTGCATCACTATATTGACTCATACCAACTACTTTCAAAATTGAAGGATCCAATTGAAACTCCAATGGCGCAACAGGTATGTTCTAAACCTATTTCTTTAACTGGATTGCTATTCTAACTTCTTGCTCTATGTTGATTTCAGTTTCAGTTGTATAAACAGTTATATTCTCATGTGATGCACATTACAAGTGTGGCCAATGCTGTGTAGTTTCTCACACTTGTCTATGCTGCTGTGTCTTAAAATATATGAGTTGAACTGTGTCTCTATCTTGATTTGGCAACATAAACTAGAATGATATGGACAATACAGTGACCATAATACATAGATATATGTTTGTTTCATGTTGTTATCCTACCCACCTTACTACTGAACCGGTTTACCAAAATGAGTTTCGTATACTACATGCTAAACCTGTGATGTGTCTGCTTACTTCTCATGTAGTATGTGAACAGAATATTGGATAAGAGCACCCCACTATGCAATGGTAGAGAAAGTAATGCATATAAGGTTCAAGATAGTGAGACAACCCTGTCTGTCTCCAAGAAAGGTGATAAAAACGATCTTGTAGACAGTGAGAAAACCCCACAGTCCTGCATTGATGTAGTGTTCGAGTTACTAGCCAGTACCATTGGCACAAGCTCTTCGAACTCGCGGCCTGAATCACTTCGGCTTCTTCAGTCTTAGCTACAAGCTGAAAGGCATCAGTCAGCTGTGTTGCAGCAACAAGCCGAAGGACTGAGGAAGTCCCTGTAGAATTCAGATGCTTTCTTATTTATTTCCTTGTTGTCTTATTTATTTGTTTGCTTGTAGTGAGTGCAGTTCTTTTTCCGCGGTTTGCTAGTGGCCACAATAACCTATTTTTTAAACTAGGCCACAATAAACATGGGCTACATATTTACTGTAGTTACCATGGGCCTCCTGTGGGTCATAGAAACAATGGGCCTTCTAAGGGCCGTAGAAACAATGGGCCTTCTACGGGCCGTAGCATCAATGGGCCTTCTATGGGCCATATGATCGATCGGTCAAACATGGGCCAACAACTGACCGCATTATGGGCCTTAAACGGGCTAGAGTTGGAATCGTCCGTTCATGGGCGGACCATAACGAGCCGTCGTTAATCGACCATATTTGATGATGCTATGAAACGGCCTAACGGATTAATGGGACACAAACGGGCCGACTGTAACCACGGGCTGAATTTGGCCCACAATCAAAAAAGGCTAGTAACAGGCCGTAAGTAGCCGAATGCTGGAAATGAGCCCAAGAATAAATGGGCCCTGAACAGGCCAAAAGATAACATGGGCTTGAAAGGGCCCATTGGAATAATGGGTCGTTAATGGGTATAAAGTGATGTACTGTTCATTATGGGCCAGTTTCACCACGGGCCGTTAATCGACCAAGAGTTACAAAGTGCCTCATATGGGCCGAAAGACGTCATGGGCCAAACATGGGCTGGGAGTTACAACGGGCTGGAATCATATTGGACGGCCCAGATGACGCTACTAGGCCTCATTCTGATAGGCCGTAAAGGGCCCTGGGTTAGCGGGCTATAAATGGGCTATGTGCGAACATGCCGTTAACAGGCTTTTCATGGGCCGGTCCGCTATCTTTTGACCAAGTCAAATAGGCCGGCCTTTTCATAGGAATGGGCCTCTGTTGGGCCGTGCCACTTGTCGACATATCATTGGCGAATTCTGTCCAATGAGTGGATGTCATCTGTCCCGAAGGTGAGCCAACACGTGTTTCCTCCAGCCAATGATAATTTTACACGTGGAAAATCCCCATTGGTCCGGGCTTTTAACGGGTTATTGGATCCAAACCGAAACCCGATAGCTTAATGACGACCCGTTACGGTGGATGCCACGTGTTGGTCACCCTTGACGAAAGCAATTCTATGACGCGCGATTTATCATCATGGAAGTGGACACTTTCGTGATGATAATTTTGCTAATGTCATGGAACACTTCTATGATAGCACATATATGACTATCTTGATTTTGTCATAAAATCGTCATGGATGTACATGCATGACAGAAAACGTGACCTATTGTGACAAACACATATCATCACGGAAGTGTATTTTTTTGTAGTGATGTCCATCGCCTGGGCGAGGGTAGGTTGCATTAGTCAAAAGGTTCTCCTCGTCCTGCGAGCCACCAGGATTGAGGTAGACTGAGTGGGCATAAGCGAGCTTCACCTTGTCCTGCAAGCTTCTCCTCGTTCCGCGAGTTGACGGGACACACCAAAAAGTAGTGCTAGTCCATACTCCCTCCTTTCCGGTTAATATGGCTTAATCTTTTTTTCGGGTAAATGAGAGAGCTTTATTCATATATAAGCATTCCTAGGATGATCAGCCAAGAGACTGGTCACTAGGAAGTGAGGTACCTCGCAAAAAAAGAAGAAGGAAGCGAGGTTTTTCATCAAGCCAGCTCTCGGTCACATTGAAAGTGCAGCAAGCAGGGTTCACACAAAGATGCGCCGCAAGGTTTGCTGACCTATTTACATGCTGAATAACAAAAAAAGAGAAAATATTACCGAGCGCTCCTATTTGTAATAGGATATGAGCCAGAATTAAGCGAGAATTGTGGCGAGTGTTCCATGCAATCAACTTCCATTATCACATGCGAGAACCCTCGAAGAGAACCAAATGTGTTGAAGATTGCTTTATCACATTTTAAAATAAAATGAGAGTGCTGACGCTCCTCCATCCCGTTCCTAGTAGTAGTAAATACCTCTATAGTAGTAGTACTAGTAAACTTTGCACTTGGTTGTTCGCCTCTTCGGGAAGTCGAACGATAATGGTACTAGTACAGTGTATGCTTCTGGCAATATGACAACGAATTAACTATTGCATGTCCACCGCCTGAGCAAGGAGAGCTTGCATGCATGCAATCGCGCGCAAGCTTCTCCCATCCTGCAAGCTTCTCCCGTCCTGCAAGCTTCTCCTCATTCAGCAAGATGACGGGACACAACAAAGTAATGCTAGTCCATACTACCTCCTTTCTGGTTAATATGGCTTAATTTCAAACGAGATAAGTACACTGTCTGTCATTGTATATTTGTAAAAATATGGCCAGTGGACTTCATAATACGCTCATTGCACTCAATATATACATTTTTTGGTGTTTATACGGTCACTAGCTCACCCTAGCTGAGTATGTGTGTGCATGCACGTGTAGGTTGAGCACTTGAGCGTGACCATGTGTGTTCCTCGTGTGCTCGGACATGCATGTATTAGGGTGTCGCGCGCGTTTTTGCATCCATGTGCATGTGTGACTGTTGCATGCATGCACGAGGTTGTAGTCCCTCACATTCACATGTTCATAAGTCAATGCTTTGTCAAAACGTTCATGCAAGGTTTAATCATTCCTTGTTCATGCATGCATTCCCGATATTAATACGTTGGTAAAGACAATTTCTTGAGGAAAACGAGCCCATGAATTGAGTACAAAGGGGACCAATAAGCCAAGATAGAGGGAGTACCAGAAGTGAACCGGAAGGAGGGAGTAGGTACTAGTAGTACTACGTAACAACGTGCAGTAAAAAAATTCCTCTATGCGCATCCTGTCTACGTGTCATGCAAGAAAATAGAGATAAGTACAAGTGAGACTTAGCAACGGTCATACACGTAGGGGGAGTACGTGTAGGGGCCAGTAAGGAGCAGTCAAATCACACAGTAAGTTAGTCGGAAGAAGCAACCATCATTTCACTCTTCAATGACACGTACGTAATATAAAATGGTTGATATGGAGAGAAAAGAAAACCACTATATATACACTAGCATGAGCCTAAGCTACAAGCCTGCTTGCTTGGGTTGCTCTCTTCACAAGCATAGAACGACGGTTGCCATACCGCTGGTCACAGATCCGGCCTGATCCCATCATTGGGGGAAAGGAACGATGTACTGCGTAGACGCGGTCGACATCGGCGAGGGAGAAAACCCACAGTCGGTGCATCCCAATCGGGGGTCCCCGTGGTATGGGCTGATGCCGCCTCCCAACTGCCCTTCTAGCTACAGCCCGACGTCCCAGGTACATCTTATTTTTGGAGCCGGCTTTCTCCACTGCCGCAGCTCCCCACGTAGTTCCATCTCTAAGTCGATCTTTCTCTACTTCTACCGGCTTCTATTTGTGACGAGTTTATGTCTCATGAACTAGTGCCAGTACTATTATTCTAATCACACTTCTTCAATATCTTTGTCATCAGGGATGCTCAGCTCGGTTTTAGTGGAACTGCACAAAAGCATCTTATGATCCGAGGGTGGTAGCCGTCTTTCCTTTCATAGGTTCTACCTAGCCAGGAAATTAAATCATGTTTAGGGTTTAGGGTTTAAGTCATAGTGACCCCATCAGTAGTTTTTCTTTTGTACACACTCTCACAACTTTTGTCTTTAGTTGTGAAGTAAATATTGGCTATGATATGTGAATCATTGAGATGCATCAACATGCGTGTTAGTTTTCCTTTGTATTTGATGGAATGTTGTAATGGGGCAACCTTAGAGTAGGTATGAAAATGGAGTGGAAAGTTTCTGTTTTTCCGAAGAAAAAATGGAAACAAAGAGAAACCAACATTTCGTTTTGTTGGATCGCACCATCGAGCAAAACCAACGTTTAAATCACGTCTGTCACGTTCGTGTCTCACCCTCCTCCACGGCTCCACCCCACACGGTCGCTCGGCATGCCACTCATCGCAAGCCGAGTATACGATAACTTTCCCACCTGCTTGTCGATGGATTGCGCCATGGAGTACTAGCACTACTGGAAGAGATTGATGAGTTGGGGGAGGACATCTAGCTTTCACGGACTCCCAAGAACTTTTTACATGCATGTTGTGGCCGACTATTGCGACCTTTGAATGTGGAGCAGTCACATGCACCGGGAAGCGGCGCGGGCAACGCTCTCTCGACCGGCGCGATGCTTCAATGTCGTCGCCAGTGAGAGGTCGCGTCCGCTCTGGCCGGGCATGAATGCGGCACTGACCGTTTCGGGCGGGAAGAACACGCGGGTGATGAAGAGGGTTCGGGTTGGTCAGGAGCGGGCGTGGCAGCGGTCTGGACGCCCGCAAACAAGAGATGTTGTACATTAATATTGCTGCGTATATAATTAACAACGTAAATAATGTGCCAGTTGGACAAATATGATTGGAGATGGAGATGGATATGGAATTTTAAATAAACACGGATATGCATGTCTATGTCTATGTGTGTGTGTGTGTGCGACAACTCTCGCGACCTGGAAGCGGGGGCATGTTTTTGATCGAGTTTTCTTTCTTGGTACGTTAAAAAAATGTCCGCCGGTTTTCGTTTCTTTTTTCCGGGAACACGCGTATTCTAGTTAAAACCAATGCTATGGAGATTTTTTTTTACTCCATTGTGTATATAGCCTGTTGTTTGATAGGATTTCTCGCTTCTCGCTCTCTCGCCCTCGCCATATCAAAACAAGATGACAATGTCCACTCTATCTCTCTCCTCACCGGTGGTTACAGATCCGGCTGAATCCCGTCCGTTGCGGGAGGTGAGGAGGTGCAGCGTTGACGTTGTCGCCGTCAGCGATGGAGGAAGCCAATGCGCACCGTCCTCTTGGAGTCGGCGCTGGCGCAGATGGTCCTCCGTGCCCTTGTTCGCCGCTGTGTGGGCAGATGCCGCCTGCCCGCCTAAGCGACATCTCGCCCACCTGAGGTATAACTACTTGTACTAGTCCCGCTCCCCAGGTCGCTTCATGCGGGTTTTCTTCTATGTGACTACTCCCTAGTTTCGCATGTACAATAGCTAGGGTTCGTCGGCTGGTCCAACATTACCTAATATTATAGAGGAAATGCCACTCGAAAATTTGTCCTGGTTTATGCCTCGGTGGAGGTATACATGTTGTTTCGACAAAAAGTACATGGTGGTTGTGCGGTAATTGTCCATATGCTCCTATTGTTGCTGCTAATCTAATAATATCACTGGTTAAATGAAGAAATGCTTTTTTTCTCAGGTATCCTAGTTTAGTTCCCATCAAGATAATCATGATGCTTTTATTTGTTGGTGTACTTTTCATTAATTCTTATTGACAATTGAGATGTCGCTGTTAATCTTGTACCACTGCCAAAACAAAGTAACAACACTATATCCCTTTTTTATATTTTTGCAAACAACGATGTGTATCTCCATACCCGGGCATGTCTTCCTCAATTTTAGTAGAACTGCACAAAATTAGATGGCCATTGTTGTTCCGCCTCACTATCCTCTGCCACGTGGTTCTTCCTTCCCCGAGCTTCATTACTGAGAAGAAACAAACCATAGTGAGGATTTGTTGAACTTCATAGGTGCCTCACCCAAACTTGATGCCAAATGGATGATGCATCACCACGATGACCTATCCATGCTCATGTTTGCATCGGCTGGTGAAGCTGATCGATTTTCAATGAAAAACAAGCTATCTTCCATCAGTGCTCTTTGCTTGTTACCCACAAAGATGATATCATTCATCAGTTCACCTTGGTTGTGTTGGAGACGCAGTCGTCTTTCACGTTGGTGCAATTTTATCACACAATTGGCTATGAACCAAATGTTTCCTCGAAGAAGAATCGATGTTGGTACTAAGAGCATATGTTTTATATTGATTTCTAAGCCTTCTGACAACTTTGTCTTCAGCTCCCCTGTAATTTTATTTGTCCAGCTATTAACTAAATATGTGGTCAGACTTTGATTAAAAAAATGGTGTGGACTAAAAACCCGGATGGACGTAGTAGCCCTCAATTTTTATTTACTATGCATATTAGATTTGACTGAAGTCAAACTTTGTAAAGTTTGACCAAGTTTAGGCCAAACACAACAAACCATAATTATTGAGAGAGGGCAAACTGTACATACTCTCAAACCTTTCCGATAATCGAAATTAAAATTATTTATTTGTACACACTCCCACACGTTTCTAATAATTTGGCGCATGTGTGGTTGTTCACTTAACGGAGGGTAGTGTACCGCATGTGAAGGGTAGGAAGTGCGACCAGGATGGGTGGATCGTTAGTTCATCGTAAGTAGTAGTTTTCTTCACTGGTACATTAAATAAAGAGTTTCGTTTCATACTTACACAATTTAAAACGATTGTTATGGAGAGAATAAGGAAACCACTCCACTATATATTAGTACTATACACAAGTACTATATGGACGCAGCTTCATTGACTTAGTGCACCTTCCTTTGGGTGTATGACAGGTGGGCCCAACATGTGGCTGGCCCACCTGTCATATAGCCAAAGGTAGGTGAACTTAAGGCACCGAAGCTCAGTCCGTACTACTCCTATATATGTAGTACTATATAAGCTAGAGCCTCAGTGCTTGTTCTCTAGGGTTTGCACTCTCCACACTCTCGCCACACTATACACACACACACACTAGAGGCTCAGCGTTCCGTTGCTAGGGTTTGCTATATTCAAAGTCTCTCACCCTCTTCACCAGATCTAAACAAGACCGCGTTGGCCTCTATCTCTCCCCCCCCCCTCACAGCTGGTGAAGGAGCCGTCCGGATCCCATCACACCGGGAGGAGGTGCATCGTTCACTCTATCGCCTTCGGCGAGGGAGGCAATCCACTGCCGGCTGCGTTGTTCTCTTTCACCCAGCACCTGTGCGGGAGGGACATCAACCCCTTCTTCCTCACTGCCATACGTAGTGTCGGCAGATCTGGCCTCCCGCCGCACGCCTAGCCACATCCCGATGACCCTAAGGTATAAGTTTCTTTGAAACCGTCATTACTCTAGCTGCACTGTTCTCCTTTTCGATTCTGTAGTCGAATCTAGGTCTTGGTTCAAAGAGGAAAGAAGGGTGCGGTGGGGTGGACCATGAATCTAGGACGTGGTTCAATGATGAAAGGAGGGAGGGAAAGTAGTATAGACTGGCTATCCATCCTCTTTGTTGTTCGAAAAGGGAAAAAAGGGGGTAACCCAGTACACACATATGTAAGGAACCTATTTCTTTGTTGAAAAAGGAAAGAAACTAGGGGGTCGGGTAGTTTGTACATGACTAGATTTGCTGCCCTCACATAGGAAAAAGGTTCAAAGAGAACAAATATGGGACCAACACTGATATGCTGCTTGGCAACATACTCTGCATCACCCATTTATACGTGTGGACGCACATGGTGCTGGCATGTCCCATGTCCCATACAACTATTTTGTTGTTGTTAATCTAAGAATGGTGCCGGAAAATTGAAGCAATGTCACTGTTAAAAGTAAATTACATTTTTAATGAATGTTGTTTTAAGAGAATGTCTCTGTTAATATGAATCAATGCAACCATTTTAGAAATGCTACTGTCCTACTTTGTTTTCCATCAAGATAAGTTAGATACTTCATTTTGTTGTCATATGTTTCATCCTCCTCTATTGGCCAGTAATGTTTCCTTTTTTGCCTCTGTTAAAATAGGGATATATATATTCAACTTGTTGCTATAGCGAACTTAAATGTCACACCGGCAACTTTGCTTGATTTCAGTGCAACTGCCCAAAACAAGATTGGATTTCCTATTCGTGTTGGTAGATTCATACTTGATCTTGTTCGTCTCATGAAAGGTCAGTACATGCCTTCATCTACATGATTGTGTAGTGTGCTTTGAGATGTTGTGCTACTTGTATTGGTACTGTTTTAAATAAATGTTGAACTAAAGCTATTGTATTGCTGTCTTTTCCCATTAAGTAGTGAACAAAAATGGGACCAACCTAGACATGATGCTTGTTGCTTTGTTACAACAAACTCTGCATCAACCCCTTTATAACTAGATGGAAGCACATGGTGTTGTTGCGCCCACTCTCCCCTGAAATTGTTTATGCTTTTTGTTAGTCTAATGCCACTGGTAAATTAAGCAATGCCACTCTCAGAATTAACTACTGAATCTTAGTTCAAAACTGCAACACTTGTTAGGGATCGGCGGGAGTACCATTTTTGTGGCTGCATGTTTCATCCTGCTTTATTGGCCAGTAATTGATTCCTTTTTTGCCTCTGTTAAAACAGGAATATCTATTCAACTTGTTGCTACAGCGGGCTTAAATGTCACACCCAGCAACTTTGCTTGATTTCAGTGCAACTGCACAAAACGAGATTGGATTTCCTATTCGTGTTGGTAGATTCATATTTTATCTTGTCTGTCTCGTGAAAGGTCGGTACAGGCCTTCATCCACATGATTGTGCAGTGTCCTTTGAGATGTAGTGCTACTTGTATTGGTACTGTTTTAAGTGAATGTTGAATTGCTCTCTTTTCCCATTAAGTAGTGAACAAAAATGGGACCAACCCACACATGATGATTGTTGCTTTGTTACAACAAACTCTACATCACCCCCTTTATAAGTAGATGGAAGCACATGGTGTTGTTGCACCCACTCTCCCCTGGATCTGTTTATGCTTTTTGTTAATCTAATGCCGCTGATAAAATTAAGCAATGCCACTCTCATAATTAAATATTGAATCTTAGTTCAAAACTGCAACACTTGTTAGGGATCGGCGGGAGTACCATTTTTGTGGCCGCATATGTCATCCTCCTTTATTGGCCAGTAATTGATTCCTTTTTTGCCTCTGTTAAAACAGGGATATCTATTCAACTTGTTGGTATGGCAAACTTAAATGTCACACTGGCAACTTTGCTTGATTTCAGTGCAACTGCACAAAACAAGATTGGATTTCCTATTCATGTTGGTAGATTCGTATTTTATCTTGTTTGTCTCATGAAAGGTCAGTACAGGCCTTCATCCACATGATTGTGCATTTTGCATTGAGATGTTGTGCTACTTGTATTGGTACTGTTTTAAATAAATGTTGAATTGCTCTCTTTTCCCATTAAGTAGTGAACAAAAATGGGACCAACCCAGACATGATGCTTGTTGCTTCGTTACAACAAACTCTGCATCATCCCCTTTATAAGTAGATGGAAGCACATGGTGTTGTTGCACTCACTCTCCCTGGATCTGTTTATCCTTTTTGTTAATCTAATGCCGCTGGTAAAATTAAGCAATGCCACTCTCAGAATTAACTATTGAATCTTAGTTCAAAACTGCAACACTTATTAGGGATCGGCAGGAGTACCATTTTTGTGGCTGCATGTTTCGTCCTCCTTTATTGGCCAGTAATTGATACCTTTTTTGCCTCTGTTAAAACAGGAATATCTATTCAACTTGTTGCTATAGCGGGCTTAAATGTCACACCCGGCAACTTTGCTTGATTTCAGTGCAACTGCACAAAACGAGATTGGATTTCCTATTCGTGTTGGTAGATTCGTATTTTATCTTGTCTGTCTCGTGAAAGGTCGGTACAGGCCTTCATCCACATGATTGTGCAGTGTCCTTTGAGATGTAGTGCTACTTGTATTGGTACTGTTTTAAGTGAATGTTGAATTGCTCTCTTTTCCCATTAAGTAGTGAACAAAAATGGGACCAACCCACACATGATGATTGTTGCTTTGTTACAACAAACTCTACATCACCCCCTTTATAAGTAGATGGAAGCACATGGTGTTGTTGCACCCACTCTCCCCTGGATCTGTTTATGCTTTTTGTTAATCTAATGCCGCTGATAAATTAAGCAATGCCACTCTCATAATTAAATATTGAATCTTAGTTCAAAACTGCAACACTTGTTAGGGATCGGCGGGAGTACCATTTTTGTGGCCGCATATGTCATCCTCCTTTATTGGCCAGTAATTGATTCCTTTTTTGCCTCTGTTAAAACAGGGATATCTATTCAACTTGGTGGTATGGCGAACTTAAATGTCACACCGGCAACTTTGCTTGATTTCAGTGCAACTGCACAAAACAAGATTGGATTTCCTATTCATGTTGGTAGATTCGTATTTTATCTTGTTTGTCTCATGAAAGGTCAGTACAGGCCTTCATCCACATGATTGTGCATTTTGCATTGAGATGTTGTGCTACTTGTATTGGTACTGTTTTAAATAAATGTTGAATTGCTCTCTTTTCCCATTAAGTAGTGAACAAAAATGGGACCAACCCAGACATGATGCTTGTTGCTTCGTTACAACAAACTCTGCATCATCCCCTTTATAAGTAGATGGAAGCACATGGTGTTGTTGCACCCACTCTCCCTGGATCTGTTTATCCTTTTTGTTAATCTAATGCCGCTGGTAAAATTAAGCAATGCCACTCTCAAAATTAACTATTGAATCTTAGTTCAAAACTGCAACACTTGTTATGGATCAGCGGGAGTACCATTTTTGTGGCCGCATGTTCCATCCTCCTTTGTTGGCCGGTAATTGATTCCTTTTTTGCCTGTGTTAAAACAGGGATATCTATTCGACTTGTTGCTATTGCGACATTTTGCTTCGCTATGCGAAACACTTTTGTTTTAAGAGTGTTTTGTGCAGTTCAACTTGAATGTCACACCGGTGACTTTGCTTAATTTTGGTGGAACTACACAAAAGGAGATCGGATTTCCATATATGTGTTGAGATTTCGTTCAAATCCTCCTCGTGAGTTGTTTCAAATCTCGGTCAAGAAAGGTCTGTACCGACTTTCATCCACATGATGCTGCAGTGTGCTTTGAGATGTTGTGCTACTTGCATTAGTACTATTTTGGATAAATGTTGAATTGAATCTATTGAACTGCTGTCTTTTACAATTAAGTGAGCAAAAATTGTTCCAACCCAGACATGATGCTTGTTTCCTTGCTACAACAAAACTCTACATCACCCCCTTTATAAGTAGATGGAAGCACATGGTGTTGTTGCGCCCACTCTCCCCTGGAACTGTTTATGCTTTTTGTTTATCTGATGCCGCTGGTAATATTAAGCAATGCCACTCTCAGAATTAACTACTGAATCATAGTTCAAAACTTCAACACTTGTTAGGGATCGGTGGGAGTACCATTTCTGTTAGGGATTAGCCGGGGTACATGTTTAGGAAATGTATTGTTGAGATAATTTCTCTTTTATTGTATATCAGTTACAATGTGTTACAAATGGTACTATCCTGCTTTGTAGTTCTTTCTACATGTTTAACCAAGGTATTGTTAAGATAATGTCTCTGTTAATATGAATCAGTCGCATTGTTTTAGGAATGGTACTTTTCTGCTTTATCTTTCTTTATACATGTTGAAACAAGGCATTGTTAAGATAATGTGTTAGTTAATATGAATGAATCGCACTGATTGAGATTTGCTACTCTCCTGCTTTGTTTCCCATTAAGATAAGGTAGATCAGTAGATGCTTTTCTTCTGGGAGTACAAGTCATCAACCATTATTTCTCAGTAATTGTTTCCCTTGTACTTATTGTTGCTTACAGGGATATCAAAATTTCTGCTCGGTTTTATTTCGACTTTGATTTTAGTTGAACTGCACAAAATAAGCCAATGTGTCTAAGGCAAACTGCTGCATTAGTGGGTGTCTTACCACTTTGCAGAAAGAAACAGTCACTGTTTGCGCTACATTACACAAGGAATGATCGAGAAGCTTTACAGAGTATTAGTAGACGCTGGTGACATGACTAGTCTCCAGAGAGCATGGGCAACTTAACAAACATGGAGTGCAAAATTCACTCCACAAGGAAAGGTATGACCAAGTTAGTTGCCGACGCATCTGTAACAAACGAGGTCAGTATCGGCCTTCATCCACATGATTGTGTTTTGTTATGTTGTGCCACTTATATTGTTGTATTGTTTTGAATAAATGTTTAATTCAAGCTATTGCATTGCTATCTTTTCCTGTTAAAGATAATGAAGATGATTATTGTTGTAAGCGTATGTTTAATCAACTAGTAACACTATTATATTCATCACACTTTTTCTGTATTTATGCAGACGGGGATGTTGAGCTTGATTTTAGTGGAACTGCACAAAATGTTCAGATGATTCGTGTCCTCCATAATACTTCATCATGCACAATACACCGAATGGTTCTCTAATCATTCTTCATCACCTTGAGCCATCAGACTATCTGTTTGAATGGAGTTGCCAACGTCGGCCATTAAGAAGGGTAAGAAGAAAGACAAAAAGAGAGATTGACTGCTTTACTTGTGGTTCGGAGGAACACTGGGCAAACAAGTACAAGAAGCCAGGACAGGACTCCAAGTCTGTCAATGTCACTCTAAGCAACAATGATGGGGCATCTGGGTATGGTAATCTGTTTACCGTACTTTCAGTTTGTTAGTCCACCGATTGGTGGGTTGGCACTGGGGCTAATATTCATTTGTGTGCTGATGTGTCTTTGTTTTCTTGCAGCATATAAATACGAAATCCATAGGGATGCTCAGCTTGATTTTAGTGGAACTGCACAAAATGTTCAAATGGTTCGTGTCCTCCATAATACTTCATCATGCACAATACATCGAATAGTTCTCTAATCATTCGTCGTCACCTTGAGCCACCCGACTATCAGATGAAAAAATGATGACAAATCCTGCCTGTTCCACAATCATAGGCATTTCATATTTTGAATGGGAAAAGCTTGTCAAAGTTTAATCATTGATGTTAGCAAGAAAAATTAGTTTAATATATTGGAATTGGAAAACCTTGTCATATTTTGCTCATTGATGTTAGCCAGAAGACATGCATTTGATATTTTTTAGTGGGATGCCCTTTGCGATGAGCAACGTCGGTCTTTTTTCCTATACCTGTCTTCAGTTCAAAAGTACATTTTTACTCTGCTGAGATGCATAGTCACATGAATGTTGACTTATGTAAGGTACTTTAAGAGTTTGTTCTGAATGGTGTCTATGTAATGCTAGGCCTTGTGAGTTTGATTGCAAAGTTGAGCTTGGAATGTTGTGGTATGCGGCATCACGAGCTGTTGACCGTGCCTCCTGAGAATAACGCTTCATATTGTTTTTCATGTTGATCTAATGCCTGTGATTTGCATGTTAAGAAGATCATCCTCTTCTGTTTTTTCCGTGCTTAAGAAGTTCATTGTCTTATGTTTCATTCATAGCCTATACGACAACTCGGGTAAGTTAGATGTAACACCCGATAATTAAGCTATAGTAATTCCATGTTAATGGTGCTAGGTCATCGTCATTACTATTGCTAATCTCACCTTGGTTCAAACCAATTCAAATTCAAATTCAAATTCAAAATCAAGGCAAACAACAAAAGTTTTGAAATGTTAAAACTAAAATGTCTGGGTTGTGACAAATATTGCGTAGGTAGTTATGGTGAAGAACCCATATTTAAATAAAATATTTAAATGCACGATAATAGATAAAACCGCGGCAAAACAATTATTTAAATGCTTTTAAATATTAAACAAATATTTAGAGTATTCAAAATAAATTGTAACTTGGAGGTCTAGCTCAGCGCACTGCCTAGTATAGGTGTGCCATATTTCGTGCTCAACTAAATTCCTTTAGTTTATAAAAGAATGCAAAATAGTAAAGAAAATAAGAAACATCAAAGTATAACAGAAAAGGGCCTAACTACTACTGTATTAGTGGGCTCTAGTGGCACTTTACACCTTGGCCCATCTAGCAACAATAGCCAGCCCAACCCAGCTCACATATCCTTCCACCTCTAGTTACAGGAGCAGAGGAGCCGTGGCGGGCATCCATGGTGCCCTGGCCACGTGCCGGCCATCCCCGGCACCCCCTGACAGATAAAAGCGACGCCGTTGACCCTGAGAAACCCTACCCCCAAGTTCCCCCACACCCTCGCTCGCTATCACCGTTTTGCTTGCGCCCGAGTACGTCGTCGCCATGGCCGAGCTCAACCGCATGGCTATCGTGCTCCCAGGCGCGTGATACGCTGTAGAGAAGCCTCCTCATTATTGTCTTCGTCATCTTCGTTGTTGGATCGAGGCCAACATGCCGCATCGCCGTCGCTGCGTCGGTCGTATTCAACCTCGGTGTCGTGCCGTCCGCCGCCATCGATCTGCGTCACCTCGTCCACCCCGGCCTCCCCGAGCACGCAACCAACCTCCACTGTGAGTCCCTCCTCCGATTCCCGGCCCTTACTCCATCGATCCATCACCGTATGTTGCACCCCCACCGCCATGGCCGGACCTCACTCTTGCCGCACCCGAGCTCATGTGCACGTCCGCCCCATGCTCGCCGCCCCCTGCTAGTCCGACCGCACTCCCACACACGGGGTTCGCCCTTGGCCGCCCCCAGTGTTGCCCGTGTGCTCGCCGGCTGCTCGCCCCGCGCCCGCTTGCTCTTCTCCGACTACTGCCGCTGCTCCCGGCCATCCTCTACTACTTCTTGCTGCTACTCTGCTTCCAGCACTGCAGCTGCTGCTCTCTACTACTGCTGCACCCTCACGCCCGCCGGAGCTCGCCTATTGTCCTGTCTGCCCGCGGCCCGTGTTGCTGCTGCTGCCCACTCGCGGCGGCGCCGCCCCCTACTTCCCTCGCCGCACCCTCACTTGGCCTCGCCCCTGCCTCCCCCCTGCCACAGCTGCATCGCTCCCTCCCCCCACGCCCTGCCGTGCCGCGCCGATTACGCCTCCCCGGCAGCCCGTGCTCGCCCCGCTCGCCATCCCTTGCTGCTGCTGGACCAGCAGGGGCCATAGCCGCCGGCGCCGGACCACAGCGCCCGCGCGCCCCCTTTCCCTCGGGCTCTTCTAGCCGGGGCGCACGGCGGGTGCTCTCGCCCGCGCCTGGTAGCCCGCCCTATTTGGCCTCTGGGCCTATGGCAAAGGAGCCCCACGCCCTGGAGATAAGATCAAAAAATATATATAAATAATAAATTAATTAACCTAATTAATCATGTTAATTAACCTGAACACTTAGTTAAAACTAATTAACTCTCTTTAGCTAATCTGTGACCTTGACAAACGGGACCCACGCATCTTGACCTAGCCAAACACACTGTTGATTGCTGACATCATGATGACCTCACGCTGACATCATAATTACATTTTCTAATTAAATTAATTCTGTTAATTCTAAAAATGAATTAAAACTTTTACAATTAATAGAAAATAAACTGTATCTCGTATGAAAATACTTTATACATGAAAGTTGCTCAGAACGATGAAAAAAATCCGGATGTGTAGCTCGTTCGTCCGCCACACATTCCTCGCATAGCGAACACACAACTTTCCCCCTCCAGTTTCTCTATCTGAAAATGCGAAACACTGGGGATACTTTCCCGGATGTTTCCCCCTTTCGCCGGCATCGCCTAGTACCACGTTAGTGCATACCTAGTGATACGTCTTCAACGTATCTATAATTTATAAAGTATTCATGCTATTATTTTATCATTCTTGGGTGTTTTACAATCATTTTATAGCAACTTTATATCATTTTTTGGGACTAACCTATTGACCCAGTGCCCAGTGCCAGTTGCTGTTTTTTGCTTGTTTTTACATCGCAGGAAATCAATATCAAACAGAGTCCAAACATCGTGAAACTTTTTGAAGATTTTGTTGAACCAGAAGGAACCCAATGGGCCAGAGCTGCACCTGGGGGTGCCTTGAGGGGGCACAACCCACCAGGGCGCACCAGGCCCCCCTGGCGCGCCCAGATGGGTTGTGCCCACCTCGGTGGCCTCCCGTACCTCTTCTTTGCACTATAAATTGCCAAATATTCCGAAACCCTTCGGGGTTAACCTAAATCAGAAGTTCCGCCGCCGCAGGGCTCCATAGCCACCAAAAATCAATCTAGACCCGTTCCGGCACCCTGCCGGAGGAGGGGGGAATCATCTCCGATGGCCATCTTCGTCATCTCGGCGGCCACCACGATGAGGAGGGAGTAGTCCACCCTCGGGACTGAGGGTTTGTACCTGTAGTTATGTGTTTTATCTTTTTCTCGTGACCTATATCATGGGCTTTATTAATATAGTCGGACATATGTTGTTTCTCCCCTCTATACTCTTGTTGTGATGAATTGAGTTTCTCCCTTTGAGATATCGTTGTTATCGAATTGAATACATTTATGGATTTGAGAACACTTGATATATGTCTTGCAATTGAATACTCGTGGTGACAATGGGGTATCGTATTGATTCACTTGATATATGTTTTGGCACTCAACTTGCGTTTTCTGCGGTGATATTGGGGTAATCTATGCATAGGGGTTGATGCACGTTCTTGTCCTTATTCTCTGGTAGAAATCTTGGGGCACTCTTAGTAGTTCTTTGTGTGGATTGAGTTTGATGAATATGAATATGCTTTGGTGTTACTCTAGTACGAACTCTAGGATAAATCGAAAGGAAACAATAGCTTTGTGTTATTTTAGTACGAACTTTTGAATAGATCGAACGGAAAGAATAGCTTTGAGGTAGTTTCGTACCCTATAAACAATTCCTATCTTTTGTTCTCCGCTAATAGGAACTCGGGAGTGATTCTTGATTATACTTTGGGGGATAGTCATATGATCCAACTATGTTAGCACTATTGAGAAATTGTACTAGTGAAAATACGGACCCTAGGCCTTGTTTTTAAGCATTGAAACACCGTTTTTGTGCCTGTTTACTATTTGATACCTTGCTGTTTTTATTTATTCAGATTATAAAAATATATTTCTACCATCAATATTACACTTTTATCACCATCTCTTAGCCGAACTAGTGCACCTATACAATTTGCCATTGTACTGGGTGTGTTGGGGACACAAGAGATTTCTTGTATTTGGTTGCTGGGTCGTTTGAGAGAGACCATCTTCATCCTACACCTCTCACGGATTGATAAAGCTTAGGTCATCCACTTGAGGAAAAATTGCTACTGTCCTACAAAACTCTGCGCTTGGAGGCCCAACACGTGTCTACAAGAATAAAGTTGCGTAGTAAACATCAAACTCTTTTCTGGCGCCGTTGCCAGAGAGGTGAGTGTTTGAAGGTATATCTTTAGATCTTGCAATTGAATCTCTTGTTTTATCACTAGTTTGGTTAATAAAAGAAAACTACAAAAAATAGAATTGAGGTTGCATCATATTATTGATCATCTTTATAATATCTTTCTTGAAAATGATGGTTCAGAAAATTGTGCTCACTTGTTAGAAGAAGAAGTCAACAAAATGTTTGGCGCAAAATATTTAAATGATGAGCACGATTGCAATGTTTTTAGTATGAATTCTTTGAATATCCATGATGCTAATGATATGCAAAGCTACAAGCTTGGGATGCTATATTTGATGAAGATGATATTTTTACTCCCCCAAGTTTTGATGAGAAAATTTATTATGATGAAAGCATGCCTCCTATTTATGATGATTATATTGATGAAAGTGGGTTTGGAAGAGTGTCAACTCTAGGTACTAATGATCCCACTATTTTTGAGGGTGTTGAATCTTATTGCAATAATGAGGTAATATGAGGTGCTAGGTGATGTCTACTATGCAACTTTATTCTTGTAGACACGTGTTGGGCCTCCAAGCGTAGAGTTTTGTAGGACAGTAGCAATTTTCCCTCAAGTGGATGACCTAAGGTTTATCAATCCGTGAGAGGTGTAGGATGAAGATGGTCTCTCTCAAACGACCCTGCAACCAAATACAAGAAATCTCTTGTGTCCCCAACACACACAATACATTGGCAAATTGTACAGGTGCACTAGTTCGGCGAAGAGATGGTGATACAAGTGCAATATGGATAGTAGATATTGGTTTTTGTAATCTTAAATTATAAAAACAGCAAGGTAACTAATAGTAAACGGGCACAAAAATGGTGTTTCAATGCTTTAAAACAAGGCCTAGGGTCCGTACTTTCACCAGCGCAATCTCTCAACAGTGCTTACATAGTTCGATCATATGATTATCCCTCAAAGTGTAATAAAGAATCACTCTCGAGTTCCTATTAGCGGAGAACAAAAGATAGGAATTGTTTGTAGGGTGCGAAGCCACCTCAAAGCTATTCTTTCCGATCGATCTATTCAAGAGTTTGTACTAAAATAACACAAAGCTATTGTTTCCATTCGATCTATCCTAGAGTTCGTACTAGAGTAACACCAAAGCATATTCATATTCATAATACTCAATCCACACAAAGAACTACAAAGAGTGCCCCAAGATTTCTATCGGAGAAATAAGGACAAGAACATGCATCAACCCCTATGCATAGATTACCCCAATATCACCGCGAGAATCCGCAAGTTGAGTGCCAAAACATATATCAAGTGAATTAATACGATACCCCATTGTCACCATGAGTATTCAATTGCAAGACATATATCAAGTGTTCTCAAATCCATAAAAGTATTCAATCCGATAACAACGAGATCTCAAAGGGAAAAACTCAATTCATCACAACAAGAGTATAGAGGGGAGAAACATCATATGATCCTACAATATTAACAAAGCCCATGATATAGGTCACGAGAGAGAGAGAGTGAGATAAAACACATAGCTACTGGTACAAACCCTCAGCCCCGAGGGTGGACTACTCCCTCCTCATCGTGGTGGCCGCCGGGATGATGAAGATGGCCACCGGAGATGATTCCCCCCCCCCCTCCGACAGGGTGCTAAAACGGGTCTAGATTGGTTTTTGGTGGCTACGGAGCCCTACGGCGGCGGATCTTCTGATCTAGGTTAACCCTGAAGGGTTTCGGAATATTTGGGAATTTATAGTGCAAAGAAGGGGTACGGGAGGCCACCGAGGTGGGCACAACCCACCTGGGCACGCCAGGGGGACCTAGCACGCCTTGGTGGGTTGTGCCCCCTTGGGGCACCCCCAGGTGCAGCTCTGGCCCATTGGGTTCCTTCTGGTTCAAAAAAATCTCCAAAAAGTTTCGCGGTGTTTGGACTTTGTCTGATATTGGTTTCCTGCGATGTAAAAAACAAGCAAAAAAACAGCAACTGGCACTTGGCACTGGGTCAATAGGTTAGTCCCAAAAAATGAAATAAAGTTGCTATAAAATGATTGTAAAACACCCAAGAATGATATAATAACAACATGAATACTTCATAAATTATAGATACGTTGAAGACGTATCAGCATCCCCAAGCTTAATTCCTACTCATCCTCAAGTAGGTAAATGATAAAAGAAATAATTTATGAAGTGTGAATGCTAGCAAAGTGCATAAGATTGATCAATGATAATTTCAATCATTTTTCCTAGCATCATAACAGAAATTCTTTCTTATGAAACTTCTCGTGTTATAGTAGCAACCAATTCACATGTTAAGGTTCAAACAATGAATTCTCTTGAAACTCAACAACCTATGTTCTTAGTCACCAAGAAATTGCAATTCAACTTATTCAATGGAGTTTAAGTAAGAGCTCCACATACTCAACCATTGTGACGCCCCCGATTCAATCGTACACTAATCATGCACGCAAATGTGTACGATCAAGATCAGGGACTCACGGGAAGATATCACAACACAACTCTACAAATAAAATAAGTCATACAAGCATCATAATACAAGCCAGGGGCCTCGAGGGCTCGAATACAAGTGCTCGATCATAGACGAGTCAGCGGAAGCAACAATATCTGAGTACAGACATAAGTTAAACAAGTTGCCTTAAGAAGGCTAGCACAAACTGGGATACAGACCGAAAGAGGCGCAGGCCTCCTGCCTGGGATCCTCCTAACTACTCCAGGTCGTCGTCAGCGGGCTGCACGTAGTAGTAGGCACCTCCGGTGCAGTAGGGGGTCGTCGTCGACGGTGGCGTCTGGCTCCTGGACTCCAGCATCTGGTTGCGACAACCAGGTAGAAGGGAAAGGGGGAAAAGAGGGAGAAAAGCAACCGTGAGTACTCATCCAAAGTACTCGCAAGCAAGGAGCTACACTACATATGCATGGGTATATGTGTAAGGAGGCCATATCAGTGGACTGAACTGCAGAATGCCAGAATAAGAGGGGGATAGCTAATCCTGTCGAAGACTACGCTTCTGGCAGCCTCCGTCTTGCAGCATGTAGAAGAGAGTAGATTGAAGTCCTCCAAGTAGCATCTCCAAGTAGCATCTCCAGTAGCATCGCATAGCATAATCCTACCCGGCGATCCTCCCCTCGTATCCCTGAGGGAGAGCGACCACCGGTTGTATCTGGCACTTGGAAGGGTGTGTTTTATTAAGTATCCGGTTCTAGTTGTCATAAGGTCAAGGTACAACTCCAAGTCGTCCTGTTACCGAAGATCACGGCTATTTGAATAGATTAACTTCCCTGCAGGGGTGCACCACATAACCCAACACGCTCGATCCCATTTGGCCGGACACACTTTCCTGGGTCATGCCCG
>NC_041384.1:400212121-400212807 GCF_002162155.2 Triticum dicoccoides | reverse complement strand
CCTCGGAAGATCAACACGTCGCAGCCCCACCTAGGCACAACAGAGAGGTCAGCACGCCGGTCTAAATCCTATGCGCGCAGGGGTCTGGGCCCATCGCCCATTGCACACCTGCACGTTGCGTACGCGGCCGGTGAGCAGACCTAGCAACCTCCATTACAAAGAAAGTTGCGTTAACGCAGTCCAACCCGGCGCGCGCCACTCAGTCGCTGACGTCAAGAAGGCTTCGGCTGATACCACGACGTCGGGATACCCATAACTACTCCCACGTAGATGGTTAGTGCGTATAGGCTCGTAGCCAGACTCAGATCAAATACCAAGATCTCGTTAAGCGGGTTAAGTATCCGCGAATGCCGAACAAGGCCAGGCCCACCTGTCTCCTAGGTGGTCTCAACCTGCCCTGTCGCTCCGCCACAAAGTAACAGTCGAGGGCCGTCGGGAACCCAGGCCCACCTCTACCGGGATGGAGCCACCTGTCCTTTCAGCCCCCAACTCCGAACAGTATCACAGATAAAGTAACTGTGTAAAGTATATCGTATATGCCCGTGATCACCTCCCGAAGTGATCACAGCCCAGTAGTATAGCATGGCAGACGGACAAGAGTGTAGGGCCACTGATGGAACACTAGCATCCTATACTAAGCATTTAGGATTGCGGGTAAGGTATCAATGACTGTAGCAGCAATGACA
>NC_041384.1:400205577-400208170 GCF_002162155.2 Triticum dicoccoides | reverse complement strand
AACAGAACAATGGAAAGGAAAATATGTTTAAACACATATTTCGAGGGTATATCCTTCCCAAGGATAAGCAGAGCAAGATATCCATGACAGGATATAAAGTAGAAAACCATTTAGGTAAGGGGGGAGGAATCTCATGATATTACTCATACAACGGTGTTAGGATAATTGATAATTAAAATATAGCATCGTGCTTCAAACGTGCCTGTTGAAAATCGGAGTACCATTGACATGCTTCGAGATAGCAGTGACATGGTCTTCAGGTGAAGATCAGACTTTGGAAACACGAAGGATCCATCAAGAATAACTTGTAGAATAAGTCTTACAATTTCCTCATGGATGAATGGATAACCTTGCTGAAAAGGAATCTATAATGATAGGTCCTCCAGCCGGGGGGGGGGTGCTAGGCATGACATCATGTTACCGGGTCATCAAAGGATCAACATCATAACTCTTGGAAAGTTGTCCCAACCATCATATCTGACCGAGATTCAGATCCGATTGGTGTCAGGATACCTGAGACTCAGGATGTCCGAGAAGAAAAGGCGCAACACAAATCGTTGAAATGGCATTGCAAGCTTCTCGGGAAATGAACTATGGGAGCGGGTTTTCTGAAGCAATAGTTCACCATTAAACCAAGGAGAGGACAAGGAGGTGTCTGGTGAACTCAACGACAATTCACCGAGATTCCCAAAAAATGGATTTCCACCATTAAGTGAACAAGGAGATAACATTTGTCAGATCAAATGATATAAGGAAGTATGCTCGAGGAAAACATACACAATTAAACATTGGTTGAAGGGTGCGCCCGAAATATGGGTTGGGTTGCACGACCAATGTCAGAATGGTGATTCAATAATCAATAGCCTAAGAATAAACTTTCGACCATTAACTTCAAAAATAGGGTGCTAGAAGGAAAGAATCCAAACAACACCGTTCACTTGTTAGAATTAACACGGGGACCAAGAAAGAATGGTGATGGTGAGAAGTATTTCCATGTCAAGAATTCTCAAGAGGTGGAACAAATCTCAGAACATTCTTGACATAAAGGATGGTAATACTCCAAGGTAAAGAAGAACAATTGCAGGATAGCAAGGAACTCAAGGTATAACACCAAACATGAACAAGCTTGTGTTGGTGGGAAGGCAATAAAGTGGTCGATGATAATACAATTCATCGAGGGCAAGGATGGTATTTCTCATCATGAATTCAATTGATATCCTGGATGAACTCAGAATGTTGATGATCACGACACCGTTGTCGCGAGAGTTCATGAAGATGTAATCGATCGGCGACGACATCAAGTCAAAGTAACGATGAAGTGAAAGGTTATTGGAACCAAGGGTACAAGACAAACTCGAAATCAAGCTTGATGTTCAAAGCGAAATGATATGACAAGGAAGATCGACGTAAGTCTAGCTCATCATCGAAAGTTGTGCTCCGGAAGAAGGACCGGGTAGCACAGTTAAAATTAGCTCGATAATGATATAGCCGATCAGGCTAGGAACGACTTGAAGGATTAATAAATTTGTAAGCAGTGATGGGTTCAAATACTTGTTGAATCGCAATGCGAACTCGATTCAGTTATCGGTGTCTTTGAGTTTTTAATAACTCAGAGCCCGTGAAAAATTTGAATCAGTGAGAAGGTATTACTTGATGAACTCATAAAAATTTAGGCAGTTCCATAATAATCTCGAGATACCATGGGGTAATACTCGATGACAGATCGAAGTAGAGGTTGGACTGGGGCATTGCTCTGCAGAAGACAAGTGCTTAAACTTGCACGAGAAATGGTATTTAAAGGAGAACATGGTCGGAACCAAGATTGCAAAAAGGCCAGACCCTAGATATAAGATGATCTTATATCAATGGAATAATTAATTTTAAAAGAAGCTTCGATGAGAAGATGTGTATCGTGTCCATGGGCATGAACACAAAGTTCAAGGTCGACTCCCACTTCTCCAATGCACAACCTTTCATTCACTTCTCGCGCTCAATGAAGTTGTAGTTTTGAAATTCTATCTGGCAAAATACCAGAAGAGTACGACTCGTGAAAACTTTCGAGTTCACACCTATTAAGGAAGGCATAGGTTCAACCCATCGGGGCATCTTAGAATCATATACCAGAATCTTTAGAAGTAATTAACTCAAGCTCAAAGACAGAGCATGGTTAAGAGAGTAGAGGATACAATTTACCAAAGGCATTATGTATCAGAGGAAAGGCTCACAAGGTTATTGAATATGAAGGGCGTTGTCAGATAAAATCCAACAAAGGATCTGGTGGTCCACAAGGGATCTGACGTGAGCATCGGTACTCAACTAGAGGAAGAAGATTGCAAGGAGATCAGATTATAGAAACAACTGACTAACTCAATTGTCAAATGCAAAGGAATTATGATTTCCAAATCAAGGGGTCAGAAGCAATGCTCTGATTAGGGATGGATAAGTTGAATAGCCTTATGGTACAATCAACGACAATTGGATTGGTCGAGAACCAATTCCAGTTAAAAGAATGGCAGCTCAGCCGGAAAAGTAACTTATAAGGATCAAAGATGATTGCGTGTATTCGCAAACATATTGAGTCAACAGACTCAAA
>NC_041384.1:400019034-400201759 GCF_002162155.2 Triticum dicoccoides | reverse complement strand
GGGGCGGGGGAAGGAGCGAGGGGAGTGGGGTTTCGTCCCCGATCCAGATTGGATCGGGAGGGGGAGAGGGAGTGGGGGGTTAGGGTTTCTGGGGTGTGGGGCTATGGCCTATAGGCCAGGGGGTGGCCGGTTGGGCCAAGTAGGCCGGTTGGGTGGGAAGGGCCGAGGCCCATGGGGAGCGGGGTGGTTTCTATTGTTTTGTTTTCTATTTTCTGTTTTCTTTTATTTCTTCTTTTCTGTTTTATTAAGTTTTTAATTTATTTCAACTTTATAGAATGTGAGAACAACACCTAAATGTAGTAGGTTAAATATACCACTGCCACATTAATTTGGACAACTAAATAAAATAGTTTAATATTTTACAAAATACAAAAGGCATTTAATTAATTTATTTTGCTGTTGTTTTATTCATTTTTGAGTATTTACGCATTTTATACAAGTGTGGTTTCTTCACAAATATTTAGTAAGGATTATTTGCTACAAACCGAACATTTTGGTTTTAATGTTTCAAAAGTTTTGTTGTTTGCCTTTCTTTCAAATTTGAATTTGGATCGGTTCTGAACTAACGCGAGATTAACGACAGTAACTTTGATGGCTTGGCATCATTAACACGTGATTACTATAGCCTAATTATCCGGGCGTCACACATCATATAGTCTTCTATGATTGCTAACACTCACCTTATACACAGGAGCAAAGCGTTTCAACCGAACACATAGAAAGATAGGGGCTTATTGTTTTGCCTCCCAACATATTCACCTCAAGGGTGTTGTCAACAATAATAACTCATGCTACCCATATTCAACTGGACATATGTGCCTAGATCTTTCCTCACCACATGATGCTTGCCAAAAGAGAAAAATAAAAAGGACTAGAGAGAAACACTTTGACTCTTGCATAAAAGTAAATACATAAAAGTAAAAGATAGGCCCTTCGTAGAGGGGAGTAGAGATTTGTAGAGGTGCTAGAGCTCAAAGTGAAAATTGAGAGATAAAAACATTTTGAGAGGCATACTTTTCTCACTAACAAAAATGACTTAGAGCTCCCAACACTTTCCATGCTAGATATATCGTAGGCGGCTCCCAAATAGAAAATAAAGTTTATTCCTTTTTCCACCATACTTTCACTTTCCATGGCTAACCGTATCCACGAGTGCCCTCCATACCAACACTTTCCAAGAAATTTATTATTTGGCAACATAAAGTAAATTCATTTTTCATTTCGGGACTGGGCATCCCTAATACCTTTGCCTTACTCTCGTGCACTGACAAGTGAATAAAAACTCATCGTGAGAATAACACATCTAGCATGGAGAATATTGGCCACCCCTCACCGCCTCGCGAGCGGTAGGAGCACACAAAAGAGAAATTTATTTTGAATATTAGAGATGGCACATACAAATTTGCTTAGAACGGCAAAAGAATACTGCATATAGGTAGGTATAGTGCACTCTTGAAAATAAGATTTGGGTTTAAGGGTGTCTGGATGCACAAGTAGTATCTCTACTTGGTGCGGAATTATTGGCTAGCAAAGATGGGGGCAAGCACCACATGTTGAAGGATCTATGACAATATAACTTCTATGTGACTATGTACAAACATAAACCATTACGTTGTATTCCTTGTCCAGCGTCAACAATTTTGGCATATAATATTTTGATGGGGGCTCACAATCACAAAAGATTTCCATGATAGTGCATTTATATATGAAAGTTCTCTTCCTTATACTAATTATTCGTGAATTGCTTGTATGACCAATAATGTGATTGTCAAGCCTCAAAAGATTTCACTTTCTAAACCCAATGTGAAGCTACCACTAGGCATGATATGATTTGAACTTCATGATATTCAATGTATTCAACAATTTACTCATAGGATATAAGTGAAGCACAATAGTAAATGGCATAGAAAAGAGCTCTGTTGACGGGATGTGAATGCCGCTTACTTAGCCTCTCTAGCAACTATTTGAGGACTCTATTTTATTTAAAAACTTTCAGATCTAAGCATTTTATTAATGCAGCAAGCAAAATAAAATAAAATGACATTCCAAGAATAGCACACATCATGAGAAGAAGCAAAGACTTAGGCTCAATCGATACTAACCGATAATTGTTGAAGAGGAAAGGTGGGATGCCTATCGGGGCATCCCCAAGCTTAGATACTTGAGACTTCTTTAAATATTATCTTGGGGTGCCTTGGGCATCCCCAAGCTTGAGCTTTTGTTTCTCCTTAACTCTTCGCATATCACGGTTTTCCTAAATCGCAAAAGCTTCATCGACACAAAACTCAACAAGGACTCGTGAGATAAGTTAGTATTAACAAATGCAAAAACCTTATCATTCCCTAATGTAGCAAATCACTAAGATTATTATTCAACATTGCATACTAAATGCCTCTGCATATTTAATACTCCTATCCTTAATGAAAATCATTAAACAAGCAAACATATGCAAACAATGCAAACATAACAGCAATCTGCCAAAATAGTACAATCTGTAAAGAATGCAAGAGTGTCAATATTTATTCAACTCCAAACATTATGAAAATTTAACACACTGTAGAAAATTTATCAGATCTCATAGTGCAAAAAGTTTCAACATTTTATCATGTTCTGACTTTTCTAAAAAAAATTGCAACAGCGGTAAACTTTCTGTTTTCAAACAACAATATGTATACTTGCAAAATAAGCATAGTAAAGGATATATATGCCACTTTTACTGAAATAAAAGATGCAAAACATTATTATAAATAACAGCAAGAAAATCCTAACAAAATAAATTGACGCTCCAAGCAAAACACATATCATGTGACGAATGAAAACATAGCTCAAAGTGAGATTACCGATAATGTTTGAGACGAAAAAGGGGATTCCTTCCGGGGCATCCCCAATCTTAGTTGCTTGGATCTTCCTTGAATATTTCCTTGGGGGTGCCTCGGGAATCCCCAATCTTAGGTTATTGTCACTCCTTATTCTCCTCGATATCTCACCTAAAACTTGAAAACTTCAATCACACAAAACTTAACGGAACTTGGTGAGATAGGTTAATATGATAAAGAGCAAACCATCCCACTTTGGTACTGTCAAAGACAAGATTCATAATTGTTTCCACACAATGCCTACTGTAGCATATCATTTCCACAATTTATATTGAGCAATATAAACCATAGAAACTAGAAAACAAGCAAACTATGCATTGAAAATAGAATCTGTCAAAAACAGAACAGTATCTAGTAATCTGCACTCAAACCATACTTCTGCCACTCCAAAAATTCTGAAAATTTAGGACCACGTGAGCAATTTGTATATTAATGTTCTGCAAAAATATTCAACTCAAATGCACTCTTCTGTTAAAAACTAGAATTATTTTTGTGAGCGCAAAAGTTTCTGTTTTTCAGTAAGATCAAATCAGCTATCACTGTAAGCCATTCCTAAGGTATTATTTGGCACTTTATTGAAACAAAAGCAATAAAACATGATTACTACAGCAGCCTAATCATGTGAACACATAAAAAAAGTAGGTAAAAGTGTTGGGTTGTCTTGTTTGCTCTGCATTTATTGTTTCTTCCCCCTCTTCTCTCGTTAGACACCGAGATCGACGCTGCTGCTACCCAGTACGACTACAGTGTTGACGATCCCTCCTTGCCAGAGCAACCAGGCAAGCCCCCCCCCCTTGATCAACCCGATATCGCCTATTCCTTCTCTCTACTGCTTGCATTAGAGCAGTGTAGCATGTTACTATTTTTGGTTAATCCTATTCTGATGCATAGCTGTCTTTGCTACTACTGTTGTTACCTTTACCTGCAATCCTAAATGCTTAGTATAGGATGCTAGTATTCCATCAGTGGCCCTACATTCTTGTCTGTCTGCCATGCTATACTATCGGGTCGTGATCACTCGGGAGGTGATCGTGGGTATATTACTTATATACATAATATATGATACATGTGGTGACTAAAGTCGGGTCGGCTCGTAGAGTACCCGCGAGTGACTTACGGATTGGTACCGAAAGGACGTTTGTCTCGATGGCCCTCTGAGTGGACCTTAGTGGCGGAGCGATAAGGCAGGTTGAGACCACCTAGGAGAGAGGTGGGCCTGGCCCTGGTCAGCGTCTGTGGTTACATCAATTAACAAGCTTAAAGAGATCTTGGTATTTGTTCTGAGTCTGGCCACTGGCCTATACACACTAACCAACTACGCGGGAACAGTTATGGGCACTCGACGTCGTGGTATCAGCCGAAGCCTTCTAGACGTCAGCGGCTGAGCGGTGCGTGCCAGATTGGACCGTAAGCCTACGCTTGTATTAAGGGCGCTAGGTCTGCTTCCAGCCGCGTTCGCAACGTGCAGGTGTGCAATGGGTGATGGGCCCAGACCCTTGCGTGCATAGGATTTAGACCGGCGTGCTGACCTCTATGTTGTGCCTAGGTAGGGCTGCGACGTGTTGATCTTCCGAGGCCGGGCATGACCCATGAAAGTGTGTCCGCCCAGAGGGATCGAGCGTGTTGGCTTATATGGTGCACCCCTGCGGGGAAGTTTATCTATTCGAATAGCCGTGTCCCTCGGTAAAAGGACGAAGCAGAGTTGTACCTTGACCTTATGATAACTAGAACCAGATACTTAATAAAACACACCCTTCCAAGTGCCAGATACAACCCGGTGATCGCTCTCTCACAGGGCGACGAGGGGAGGATCGTCGGGTAGAGTTATGCTATACGATGATACTTGGTGAACTTACCATCTAGTCTCTTCTATATGCTTCAAGATGGAGGCTGCCAGAAGCGTAGTCTTTGATAGGACTAGCTACCCCCCTCTTATTCTGGCATTCTGCAGTTTAGTCCACAGATACTACCCATTTCATTGATACCAATGCATATGTAGTGTAGATCCTTGCTTGCGAGTACTTTGGATGAGTACTCACAATTGCTTTGCTACTTATTTTCCCCCTTTCCTGGTTATTGCGATCATATGATGGAGTTCAGGAGCCAGAGGATCCCGAGGATGATTCTACATGGAGTTCGACTTCGAGGAGTTGTTAGGAGGTCCCAGGCAGGAGGCCTCGCCTTTTCGATCGTTGCTACTTTTGTGCTATCCTTCTTAAGGCAAACTTGTTTAACTTATGTTTGTACTCAGATATTGTTGCTTCCACTGACTCTTGCGTATTCGAGCTGATTTATTCAAGCCCTCAAGGCCCCTGGCTTGTAATATGAAGCTTGTATTATTTTATGTGTGTCAAGAGTTGTGTTGTGATATCTTCCCATGAGTTCTTGATCTTGATCGTACACATTTGCGCGTATGATTACTGTACGATTAAATCAAGGGTGTTACAAGTTGGTATCAGAGCCGACTGCCTATAGGAATCCCCCTTCCAAACTCCTTGGCCGAAGTTGAGTCTAGTCGATGAAAACTGTTTTACTAACATGGTTGTGCGGCCCATGGGCCCATGTCACCATTGGGTGGTATTAGGATCTTTTATTCCTTGTCTTACTCTGGGATTCTGATCTCTCTTCTATTCGGGTTAAAGGTTTTACTAACTCTAACATTAGGATCTCGTGATCACATCCACCCGGAGAGCCCCTTATTACAGATGATCGCCTACCGCACCAGAAGATTTTGAAGATACTCTACGATGTTCTCTCAAGACTTTGTGACATCGCTTTTGCAATTCCCTCTCATCGATAAACCCGCATGGATGATCACATACACTTGTCATTCATACCATCATTCCCCGTTGATCTTATTATCACAAGATACCCCAAAATTCTCTCTATTGTTTCGAGCTTTATGCCTACTGCCTTGCAGTTCTTGCCACATGAATACCCCTACGGATATTCCTCACACTTACCGTGTATTCGCTCATCCCCAGTTGTCCATGTGTTTCCTAAAATTCTTCGAAAAGCTATTCGATCTTCTGGAAATTCTTTGCAGCCTATTGCTCCTAAAGTTCTTGCCGTCCTAAATTATGGTTAATTTCATATTTCTAGAATTCTCCATTGACATCCTTTGTCACTATCATTTTGAGTCCCTTGATTCAATATGTTGCGAATACTCGCAATCCTCAATCAGATCCTAGAATTCATCCTTCCGGCTCAGCCGTTATTTTAAACACGAGCTAGTTCTCGACCAATCAAATTGCCATCGATTGTACCCCTAAGCCTATTCAACTTATCCATTCTTGATCAGAGCGTTTGCTTCTAATCTCTTGATTTGGAAAACATAATTCCTTTGCCTTTGATTGAACTAGTCAGTTGTTTCTATAATCTATACTTAAACTATTTCTTCTTCTGGTTGAGTATCGATACTCACATCCAATTCCTCGTGGTCCACCAGATCCTTTTGTGGATTTTATCCGACTGTTCCGTCATATTCTCAAAACCTTGAGTTGTTCCCCTGATACATAACGCCCTTGGTAAGTTGTATCATCTGCTTTTGTCAACCATGCCCTGCTTTCGAGCTTGTATAAATTACTCTTGAAGTTGTGGTATATGTTTCTAAGATGCCCCGAAGGGTTGAACCTATATCTTCCATAAAAACTGTATGAACCCGATGGTTTTCACAAGTCATACCCTTCTAGTGTCTTACCAGATAATTTTCTACCATACAACTTCTTCGAGGACAAGAAGTGAATGAAAGGTTATGGATTGGAGAAGTGGGAGTCGACCTTGAACTTTTGTTCATGCCCATGGACACGATGTAGATCATATCATGGAAGCTTCTTGTAATAATAACTATTTCCTTGATATAATATCTTCTGGTATCTGTGAATTGATCCTTTGCAATTATGGTTCCGACCATATTTTTCTCCTTGATTCCATTTCCTGGACAAGGTAAAGCACTTGTCTTCTGTAGAGTACATCTCTGCAACCCTAATTTGATATTCCTTTGAGTATCACCCTCCGGTATCTCGAGAATATCAAAGAACTGTGTTGCTTCCTATGAGCCTTCATCTAGTATTGCTTCCCACCGATTACAGATTTCCACCAATAAGTGGACTGATGCCGCACTTCGATCCAATAACTCTAAGTAATTTTCGTTGCTTATGAGTTTAATAATCCTTCAAGTAATTCCTAGCCTGGTCGGTTATATAATTATAGTGCTAAATTTTAACTGTGCTACCTGGTCCTTCGTCCCGGAGCACAAAATTTTGATGATGAGCTAAGCCTACATCGATCTTCCTCGTCATATCATATTGCCTTGAACAACAAGCTTGATTACGAGTCTGTGTTGTATCTGTGGTTCCAACAACCCCTCGCTTTACCATCACTTTTGCTTTATGTCATCGATGATCATTTACATCTTCATGAAACCTATCGACTAAACATCTGACATCGTCCATGTTTTGAGTTCTTCTAGAATAACAATTGAATTCTTGGTGATAAATACCATCCTTGCCCCTCGATGATTTGTGTTATCATCGACAACATTCTCGCATTCCCTCCGACACAAAACTTGGTCATGTTTTGTGTAGTTTCCTATCTATCTAACTTATATTATGATTCTATCTTGGAGTATTACCATTTGTTATGTCAAGAATGTTAAGGGAATTACCTCAACTATTAATGCTTGATATAGTAATACTTTTCACCATCACCAATCTTTCTTGGTCCCCGTGTTGGTTCTAACCGAGATACCAACAGGTGAACGGTGCTGTTTGGATTCTGCCCTTCTAGCAACCCTATTACTTTGAAGTTAATGGTCGATCGTTCATTCTTAGACTATTGATTATTAAATCACCATTCTAAAATTGATCATGCTACTTTCAACCAATGTTTAATTGTGTATGTTTTCCTTGAACATACATCATTATATTATACCATTTGATCTGACAGATGTTATCTCCTTGTTTACATAATTGTGGAAATCCAACTTGCTGGAATTCTCGATGAATTGTCGCTGAGTCCATCAGCTAGCTCCTCACCCTCTCCTTGGTTTAATGACAAACTCTATTTTTCAGAACTCGCTTCCATAGTACGTTTCCCGAGAATCTTACAATATCGTCTCGTCAATTTGTTTTGCACATTTTCTTCCCAGGCATCCCGAGTCTGAGGTATCCTAACACCAATCAGATCTGAATCTCGGTCAGATATGATGGTTGGAACATATTTCCAAGAGTTATAGCATTGTTCGTTATATGAGCCGGTAAGGTGATGTCATGCCTGGTACACCTGGCTGGAGGACCTATTGTTATAGTCTCCTTGTTAGCAAGGTTATCCATTCTTCCATGGTGAAATTGTAAAACTTATTCTACAAGTTGTTCTTGATGGATCCCTTGTGTATCCAAAATCTGACTCTTACATGATGACCATATCAATGCTATCTAGAAGCATGTATGTGGTATCCGATTTTCAATAAGAACATTTGAAGCACAATGCTTTGTATGGGTAATGTCATGAAATTTTGCCTCCCTTTCATAAAGGGTTTTCTACATTATATCCTGTCGTGGATATCATGCTTTGTTTGTCCTTGGGAAGGATATACCCCTCAATGATGTGTTTAACCACATTTTCCTTTCCACTGTTCTGTTTGATCTGATAATCATTTTTTTCTTTCCATTGTTTTGTTTACCCTTTCTTGTGATCTATATGATCTAAGCAGGAATATTCTTCTGCTTATGTAAACACCTTGGTGTACAACCGTGTCGGTAAGACCCTTTTACTATTGTCGATGACATTCCGGTAACCACTGATGGACGAGAACCTTACCTATTGGTCCGCCTCGTTCAATGAGCAGGAAAATGGTTCTCTTCGTCCCTTGCCCTTGGTACCGATGTTGTTTCTGACTTAACTGACAGGCTATCCTTTGATATGCCTTGCTTACATGATCGTGCAAGACGTCACCGCCCTTCCTACATTTAACCCACATGGTGGGCCCATAACCCATAGTTCCATAGGATCGAAACCTGACTCTCATGTACACCCCCTGTTCCCAAGGTTGTTCCTCGCGCATGGCCTTGTATGTAATTCATGAGCCACTCTCTGAGGGATCATCAATTTTGGTATCAAACACAATACTTATAACTGTTGCTTTGAACCCCTTTCACACCCTGTTTCAGGCATCGAGCGATTGCCTACCCGCTCAAAACTTCCCATGGTACCTTCTTACTTTGCTCTCGATCTTTTCTTAAGTTTCAGTTCGAGGGTTACTTTCCGCCACCTTTCCCGATGTTAGCTACCAGATAGTCAGCCTTGTAGAGGTCCGTTCTCCCGGAATACCCCCTTTTTTATTCTTTCGTAAGTACGGTCAAGATCCTGAAGGAAGGACGACAACTTCATCATGATGCATTGATGTAGAGAAATGAAGACATCGACGCAATGGATCAACCTCTTCAAGAAGAGCAACTAAGAACGAGAACACTTGCTAGAATTTCGTAACCAGAACCTCCCCCCTTACGCCTCCTAAATCTAGGGACAAGATTTCTTGTAGTGAGGAGATTTGTAATGCCTAGATAATTAAGCTATAGTAATAGTATGTTAATGGTGCTAGGTCATCGTCATTACTGTTGCTAATCTCACCTTAGTTCAAACCAATTCAAATTCAAATTCAAATTCAAGGCAAACAACACAAGTTTTCAAATGTTAAAACTAAAATGTCCAGGTTGTGACAAATATTGCATAGGTAGTTATGGATAAGAACCCATATTTAAATAAAATATTTAAATGCAAGATAGTAGATAAAACTGTGGCAAAACAATTATTTAAATGCTTTTAAATATTAAACAAATATTTAGATTATTCAGAATAAATTGTAACTTGGAGGTGTAGCTCAGCGCACTGCCAAGTATAATTGTGCCATATTTCATGCTCAACTAAATTCATTTAGTTTATAAAAGAATGCAAAACAGTAAAGACAATAAGAAACATCAAAGTATAAAAGGAAAAGGCCTAACTACTACTGTGTTAGTGGGCTCTAGTGGCACTTTGCACCTTGGCCCATCTAGCAACAATAGCCAACCCAACCCAACCCACCTCACATATCCTTCTACCTCTAGTTACAGGAGCATAGGAGCCGTGGCGGGCATCCATGGTGCCCTGGCCACGTGCCGTCCATCCCCGGCACCCCCTGACGGATAAAAGAGACGCCGTTGACCCCCGAGAAACCCTAGCCCCCAGTTCCCCTACTCCCTCGCTCGCCATCATTGTTTTGCTTGCGCCCGAGTACGTCGTTGATACGTCTCCAACGTATCTATAATTTTTGATTGTTCCATGCTATTATATTATTTGTTTTGGATGTTTATGGGCTTTATTATACACTTATATATTATTTTTGGAATAACCTATTAACCCAGAGCCCAGTGCCACTTTCTGTTTTTTCCTTGTTTTAGAGTATCGCAGAAAAGGAAAATCAAATGGAGTCCAATTGACCTGAAACTTCACGGAACTTATTTTTGGACCAGAAGAAGCCCACAGAGTATTGGAGTTGGACCAGGAGAGTCCCGGGCTGCCCACAAGGGTGGGGGCATGCCCACCCCCCTTGGGCGCGCCCCCCTGCCTCGTGGACAGCCCGGAGGTCCACCGACGTACTTCTTCCTCCCATATATACCCATATACCCTAAAAACTTCGAGGAGCACAATAGATTGGGAGTTCCGCCGCCAGAAGCCTCCGTAGCCACCAAAAACCAATCTAGACCCGTTCCGGCACCCTGCCGGAGGGCGGAATCCCTCTCTAGTGGCCATCTTCATCATCCTGGTGCTCTCCATGACGAGGAGGGAGTAGTTCTCCCTCGGGGCTGAGGGTATGGACCAGTAGCTATGTGTTTGATCTCTCTCTCTCTCTCTTGTATTCTTGAGGTGATACGATCTTGATGTATCTCGAGCTTTGCTATTATGGTTGGATCTTATGATGTTTCTCCCCCTCTACTCTCTTGTAATGGATTGAGTTTTTCCTTTGAAGTTATCTTATCGGATTGAGTCTTTAAGGATTTGAGAACACTTGATGTATGTCTTGCGTGGGATACCCGTGGTGACAATGGGGTATTCTATTGATCCACTTGATGTATGTTTTTGTGATCAACTTGCAGGTTCCGCCCATGAACCTATGCATAGGGGTTGGTACACGTTTTCGTCTTGACTCTCCGGTAGAATCTTTGGGGCACTCTTTGAAGTTCTTTGTGTTGGTTGAATAGATGAATCTGAGATTGTGTGATGCATATCGTATAATCATACCCACAGATACTTGAGGTGACATTGGAGTATCTAGGTGACATTTGAGTTTTGGTTGATTTGTGTCTTAAGGTGTTATTCTAGTACGAACTCTATGATAGATCGAACGGAAAGAATAGCTTCGTGTTATTTTACTATGGACTCTTGAATAGATCGATCAGAAAGGATAACTTTGAGGTGGTTTCGTACCCTACCATAATCTTTTCATTTGTTCTCCGCTATTAGTGACTTTGGAGTGACTCTTTATTGCATGTTGAGGGATATTTATATGATCCAATTATGTCATTATTGTTGAGAGAACTTGCACTAGTGAAAGTATGAACCCCAGGCCTTGTTTCCTAGCATTGCAATACCGTTTGTGATCACTTTTATCATTAGTTACCTTGCTGTTTTTATATTTTCAGATTACAAAAACCTTTATCTACTATCCATATACCACTTGTATCACCATCTCTTCGCCTAACTAGTGCACGTATACAATTTACCATTATATTGGGTGTGTTGGGGGACACAACAGACTCTTTGCTATTTGGTTGCAGGGTTGCTTCAGAGAGACCATCTTCATCCGATGCCTCCTACGGATTGATAAACCTTAGGTCATCCACTTGAGGGAAATTTTCTACTGTCGTACAAACCTCTGCACTTGGAGGCCCAACAATGTCTACAAGAAGAAGGTTGTGTGGTAGACATCAAGCTCTTTTCTGGCGCCGTTTCCGGGGAGGTTAGCGCTTGAAGGTATATCTTTAGATCTTGCAATCGAGTCTTTTAGTTTCTTGTTTTATCACTAGTTTAGTTTATAAAAGAACACTAAAAGTTGGAATTAAGTTTGCCTCATACGCTTCATATTTTTAATATCTTTGGTGAGTATGATGGAAAGGAAAATTGTGCCAAAGTGTTAGAAGAAGAATGCATTAAAATGTTTGGCACTAAATCTTTGAATGATGAGCATGATTGCAATGTTGTTAGTATGAAATCCTTGAATATCCATAGTACTAATGATGATTGCACTAGTTATGATGAAAATGTCTCCTATAAACATGTCAATTTTTGTGGGGTGCATTGGGTTTGCAAGTACACTCCAAATAGGGAAGATAGATATTGCAAGCGGCATAAGTACTTAGAAACTAAACTGTTGCAAGAAAGGCTAGATGTTTGTGCTGAAAGATTCAATATTTATCGCCATCCTTGTGAACTTTGCAATGAACATGGTCATTTAAAGCTCCAATGCTATTTGTTTCATGATCAAGTCGTGTCCAAAAATTATGATAACTTGATTACCCTTGAGCATCATAAAGATCTTAGTCTTCTTTTGGGTTATGAAGAAATGAAACGTATAACTGAGGGTGTTCCAAAATTTAATCTCGATAAATTTCTTGATTTTGATCTAGAGGAAATTTATATGTATTGTGCGGTGAATTGCATTGAAAACCCTTAGATTGCTAATTACATAAAGAAAATAAAACAAATAGAAGATGAAAAGAATACTAATGAAAGGGAATAGACTTCCCAATATCCAACTATTATTTCTTATGATGAATCAGGTAACGAGGAGGAGCCTTCTATTCAACCAATCTCATTAATAAGGAGCTCCAAAAAGAGGATTGAACCCACACATGATGTGGTGAAGAAGAAGAAAAGAAAAAGGAAGAGAGGTAAAAAGATATCTCTCCCAAATAATCTTGCTCCTATTACTGTTGTGCCTCATGAAAATATAATTGTGGAAGGTGATGCACTTGATGATGATCTCGTTATGCCTATTGCTTGTTGTGATGATTATGATTGGGAAGATAATGATACTTCTTATGATCTTGAAAATATTTTTGGCACTTGCTTGGAAGAATATGATAATTGCTATACTATTGGTGCTATCCATACTATTAATGATGAGAGTGATTATGCTTATGATATGAAAAGGCCCAAGCTTGGGGATGCTATGTTTGATGAAGATGATGTTTTTGAGAATATATTTGCTGCAATTAATGTTTGTCCCAATGTGACGCCCGAAGACCGGAGCTTCAGATGCCTTCCAGGGTTTCCGAGATTCATTGTGTGATTTGTTTTGCTTGTTGCATTTTTCTTTGGATCATGTCATCATGCCATATTTTTCTCAACAATCAAATCGTATGGATCTTCGATCCAGTTAAATCGAGGGAATTCACATGGTGATTCTCTTTATAACATATCCTCCCAATATTAGGGAGCTATATAAAAATATTCCATTCATGTGGAATTACCTTGACACACTTGCAAAATATTTCCCCATGCCTTTGTCCCATGCATCATCTCCTTCTCCTTTCCTTCTTTTTTTCGTCTTTTGCAAGTCCCACTTTCCCCTTCTCTATTAATGTCCATTATTTTCCTATAAATTCTAGACCGTGCCAGGACCACCTCCTCCAATTTTCAGATCCTTTAGACTTGTTTTGGTTGGATTCAGAAATGGCTCAAGTTTGATTCTAATTCAAACTTGAATTATTTTTCTCTCCTGGAAAATGCCCAAACAAGTTTATTCAAATCCTTCATAATTCCTCGAGTCTAGAAATATTCTCACTTCTTTCAAATTCATCCCCAAAATCCCTGACCTTTTTCCCTTTTGACGGATGTCCATTTATGGGCAGTATTAAAAGAAAAGGAAATAGGGAATAAGAGAGAGAGAGAGAGAGCATGCACTGCTGGCCACTTGAGCCTCCCACCAAGCTGGCCCACCCAGGCCATCGTTTCCCGCAGCCAGCAGCCAGACGACCCACCTGGTCCAATGCCCAGCCTCTCCCCTCGCTACCCTAGCCTCGCTCGACCCCTCTCCCTCGTTTCCCTGCGCTGCCACACACACAACACATGCACGAGCAGCAGAGCCTCTGGCCTGATCCCCATCTCTCTCCATCTCCTCGCTCGCGAATAGGGCCGCAGCTCCCAGCGCCACCGAGCCCTCGCGCTCGTGAACGCCAGCCGCGCGCCCCTGCCTTTCCTCGCCCGTTCGGCGCGCCACCACACCGGCATGACTCCCCTCCACCGCTCGAAGGTCGCCCGCTCGTCCGTCGTTCGTGCTTCGCTGGAGGAGATGACCAGCACCATCCCCATGACGCCCCTGCGCGACAAGTCCCTCAACTGGAGTGCCGCGCCTACGCCCCTGCTTCTTCCTCGTCACCGGCGAGCGTCGCGCCGTCTTCTTCTCCTCCTGCCGCATCCCGCTACTGCCTTGCCGTCGCCGGAGCTGCTCCGTCTGCCGACCATGCCCTGACGCCGCTACCTCCCGCACAACGCTGCCTAAGTTCGCCCTCTTGGCCTCTTCCTCACGTGGCCCGCTGTCGGCCGCATGGACGCCAAGACCCGCAACTCTCTGTACTGGATAGCAAGACCAAGTCCCGCACAGACCTGAGCGTCCCTGGGATTCGCCAAGTTCCATCACCGATGACCGTTTTGGATACGCCAAGACCCGGACCATCAAGTACCTCGACGTCGGTCGATTGCCAAGTACCCCCTTCGGATACGCAAGTCCCTTGAAGGTCCACCAATGCCTAGTACGACTACAGGACCAGAACGAAGTACCACGATGACCTTTGACATGTACAACTACACCGCACCGAAACGCCAAGACCGTCCCGGATATTTCCAAGTACCACTTCGGTTTCAGAATGTGACGAGTACCAAGACTACCATCGAGGACATTGGTTCCATCAAGTTCGACTACAACATGTGTACAACTACCGCCGCCATGATTTTCGACAAGATGTCGTGTGTCTCTACTTCCACTACCATCCCGGTGATCACAGATGAACGATAGCACTACTACTTCCACTACGACTGTCGCAAGAATGGGACCGGCAAGTCCGAAGACCCCAAGTACCACGACACCGATGACATGAACATCTACGGAATGTTTACGACTACGCGATGTGACGCCAAGTCCGATGACGACCGTGTACCACTACTGCTCCTCGAACGTGAACCACTACTTCCTCTACGAGCTCGAACCGCTCTGAGAATGCTCCTTTGGAAGGTATAACCCCGAGAAGACCGCCCGTGGACCGCATGCATGAGATGTGTTGTATGAGTTGCACCCTATGTTTGCACCGTGTCCGAGTTGTCACTTGCTTGGTCCTCCTCATTTGCTGCTAACCCATGGGAACCCGGTAACCGGGAGCACCCAACGTTCATCGCATGACCCGCTCCCATGACACTCTCTTTTGCACCGGCATCTCAATTGAGTTATCGGAACCCGGAATGTTGCCTTGGCATCATTTTCATTATCGTCGCCATGGCACCCCTTTCGTTTCCGCCATGATGACAAACGCTTCATATCACGCTAATGGGAACATTTTCATCAAAATTGCATAAACTTGCACATGTCATCCGCATCATCATAACAACATTTATAATGGTTAAAATTGTTGTTTGCATTAAAATTGCTAAATGCATATGAGGATTTTCTGGACTTGTTGTTTGTTGTTCCGACCTCATTTAAACTTGCCTAGATAGGTAGTTTTCATTTGCTTCACCTCTTGCCATGATTAACAACATTTAATATTGTTGGGTACCTAAACGAGAGAGAACTAAATAAGTCATGTGGTGTTTACTTCAATATGCAACTCCGTTGCATATTGAGCTACACTTAATTTGTAGGTTTGTTTGTGCACTTTGCCATGCCATGCTTCATTAAACTGGACATGCATCATACTTGGTTGTGCTTCACGCCATGATTATGTGATGTTTTTTTACCATGTTGTTTGCTTCTTTCCGGTGTTGCCTCTTCGGGTTAGTCCGACAACGTCGCGTTTGTGAGGATCCGTTCGACAACGTCCGTTTGTCTTCTTCACGGACTCGTTCTTCTTTCTTGCGGGATCTCAGGCAAGATGACCAGACCCTCGAAATCACTTCTATCTTTGCTTGCTAGTTGCTCGATCTATTGCTACGCCGTGATACCTACCACTTGCTTTATCATGCCTCCCATTTTTCCATGTCAAGCCTCTAACCCACCTTCCTAGCAAACCATTGTTTGGCTATGTTACCGCTTTTGCTCAGCCCCTCTTATAGCGTTGCTAGTTGCAGGTGAATCTGAAGTTTGTTCTATGTTTGGAACATTGATATTGTTGGGATATCATTATTATCTCTTATTTAATTGATGCATCTATATGCTTGGTAAAGGGTGGAAGGCTCGGCCTTATGCCTGGTGTTTTGTTCCACTCTTGCTGCCCTAGTTTCCGTCATACCTGTGTTATGTTCCTTGATTTTGCGTTCCTTACGCGGTTGGGCTATAATGGGAACCCCTTGACAGTTCGCCTTGAATAAATCTCCTCCAGCAAGGCCCAACCTTGGTTTTACCATTTGCCACCTAAGCCTTTTTCCTTTGGGAGCCGCGCTCCCGAGGGTCATCTTTATTTTAAACCCCCGGGCCAGTGCTCCTCTGAGTGTTGGTCCAACCTGTCAGGAGCCGGTTGCCACCAGGGGCAACTCTGGGCTGGCCTACCGGAATCTTGGACAATCCGGTGTGCCCTGAGAATGAGATATGTGCAGCTTCTATCGGGATTTGTCGGCACATTCGGGCGGCTTTGCTGGTCTTGTTTTACCATTGTCGAAATGTCTTATAACCGGGATTCCGAGTCTGATCGGGTCTTCCTGGGAGAAGGAATATCCTTCGTTGACCGTGAGAGCTTGTGATGGGCTAAGTTGGGACACCCCTGCAGGGTTTGAACTTTTGAAAGCCGTGCCTGCGGTTATGGACATATGAGAATTTGTTAATATCCAGCTATAGAGAACTTGACACTTAACTTAATCAAAATGCATCAACCGCGTGTGTAGCCGTGATGGCCCCTTCTCGGCGGAGTCCGGGAAGTGAACACGGTTTTGGAGTTATGTTTGTGCGTAAGTAGTTTTAGGATCACTTCTTGATCACTTCTAGTTCACGATCGTTGCATTGCTTCTCTTCTTGCTCTTATTTGCGTATGTTAGCCACCATATATGCTAGTGCTTGCTGCAGCTCCACCTCACTACTCTTTCCTACCCATAAGCTTAAATAGTCTTGATCTTGCGGGTGCGAGATTGCTGAGTCCCCGTGGTTCACAGATACTTCCAAACAATTGCAGGTGCCGTTAATGTCAGTGCAGGTGGTGCAACCCAGCTCAGGTGGGAGCTCGATGAAGTCCTTGTTCGTTGTTTTGTTTTGTTTTCCTGTTGATCAGTAGTGGAGCCTAGTTGGGGCGATCGGGGATCTAGTAATTGGGGTTGTCTTTTCTTTATGTTGGTTCCGTAGTTGGACCTTGATTGTATTCTGGATGATGTAATGCTATATTTATGTATTGTGTGAAGTGGCGATTGTAAGCCAACTCTTTATCCCTTTCTTATTCAGTACATGGGATGTGTAAAGATTACCCCTCTTGCGACATGCCTACTATGCGGTTATGCCTCTAAGTTGTGCTCCGACACGTGGGAGATATAGCTGCATCGTGGGTGTTACAAGTTGGTAATCAGAGCCTTCCCCGACGTAGGAGCCCCCTGCTTGATCGAATCACTGGCGTTGTTGAGAAAAATGTTTTGAGTCTTATAGGATTATATATATCGGAGAGTAGGATTCTTTTTACTCCTTAGTCCCTTCGTCGCTCTGGTGAGGCCTCCTGACGTAGAATTTTGACTCTTCTCTCCTCAAATTTCATGAATTTCTTTAGGATCACGCGGGTATCTTGGAATCGTTCTAATGGTTTTGTGATGAGAACATTGTTCTTGGTGCCTCCTGACATTTAGGGGTTGTGGCAGTGTCCCGGGGAGTTGAGCTTCGAGGTGTTGTCGTCACAATTTTATCGTTGCAGTGCTAGAATACCTGAGTTTCGCCGACATCAAAAATCTCTTTTATGCAGTTGTTGGTGAGATAACCTCGATGCCACCCAGTACTGGGGCGGGAGTTCGGGAGTATTGCCATAACTCGTATAACGGATGCTTTTCAGAGGTTGAGGTAAACGATTTCCGAAGGTTTCTTGGTTATGTGTTGAAGGATGGATACAGCTGGATGTAGGAATTGGTAGTTTGGGTGAGATATTATGCTTCCCCTGTATCCCCAACACCTGATTGCATAACCAGAAAGTTTCGGGAGTTTATAAGTGGGAATTCAAGTAGCTCCTAGGATATCTTTCCGATAGATGCATGATATGAGATTGGGGTTCGACGTCTAGTGGTCCGCCTATCCACGGTTTGTTTTACAGTGGTCTCGTTGTGTCTGAAAGAGTCCTTGGCCATGCTGACTCGGGGACGCTTCGTATATCATGTGCACTGCCTTGTACATGATGGTGCTGTATGATCAAGACCGTGTGGGCCCCACCACAAAAACTTCGGACGAAATCTCTATCATATGTTTGTTCCGGCTTATTCTGCAAGCCAATCCTTTGTTTTTGTTTCCAGTTGTGGTATTCAAGTTGCTTCGAAGTCAAGTGTTGATTCCATACCTTTCCTAAATGATGTTCCCATATTTCTATGTGTTTACTAATCCTTCATGATAATCGTGATTGTCATGTCAATCCTTTTCAACCGGCGTGTTTTTCTCTTCAAGTGGATCCGATCTTTTTCAACATCCGCAAGATCAACTCAAGTCTTCTCAATGTTATTTGTTTCATCCATCCCAAGTTGCCTTTGTTTTTCCCGCCCTCCCACCCTTTTTCTTCAAGAATTCAGATTTCTTAATCAACTATCCATTTTATTGATGGAAGTCTCTCCATTGTTTTCCTTCATGTTCTTATCCGGTGATTCTCATGAAGATACTAAGGAAGCCTCAAGTTCGTCACTCTGAACTCATTTTCTTCTCCGGTGGATTCAAGTCAAGCTTTGTCGATCATATCCTTTCCTTGTTTCAAATGTTTTCTCGTGTCGGTGCACCTCTTAATCATCCACTTCTCGCTATTCAACTATTCCGGAGTGCTCAAGATATCTCGAAGATTCGTGTTTCCACTCTGTATTCAATTCAAACTATTTCGAGGTTGTTATCTCATTCAAGCCATTTAATTCAACCGGCACAATCTCTCTTTTACATCGTTCAACGTTGTATTTTTTGAGTGGGCCCTAACCCACATGTCTTTTCCCAGGATCTTACCTGACTCTTCTAATTCTTTCCGGAGTTATTTCTCAAATTCATTTCAAGTTTGACGTAAGAATGATTTTGTCATTAGTCAAATGTCTTTATCCAAGATCTTTCAAATTCTTTTCATCGTTGGTTCAACCTTTCTAATTTTTCATTCCGGAGTGCCTCAACAATCCATGGTGGTCTTTCTCATCGGCATTCTCTACATTTGAAGACTGAAGAAGAGTTTCTCTTAAATCTTGCCCCATTCTCTTCAAAGATTCGTGGTTCTAGTTTGAGGTCATCCTCTCATAATTGTTTTTGATTGTGAGAATACTTTTCACCCATCCAAAACTATTCAAGATTCTTTCCAGTTTGATTATCCGAAGGCCATCATTTCGGGTTTATTCATTCTCAGCTTTCAACTCTCATCCTCCAAATCATACCGGTGCATCATGCAAGTATTATCTAATTAACTCTTGATCTCTTCATTCTCTTGTATCTAAATTTCTCCAAGTATCTTTGTTCGTTTTCAAGTTCTTACCGGCGATTTCGTTCGTTTCCAATCCTACCGGTGGTTCGTTGAAGACCTTCTCAAGTTTAAGCTATACCTCTCTTTAATCCTTTCCACGAGAATAAGTAGTATGCCAAATCCGTTGGTTATCATCAATTTAAATTGGTGAAGGATAAGCATAATGTAATTCTTATTTTAGTTTCATCCAAGTGATTAATTCCTTATTCCGGAGGCTCATCAAATTCTTGATTTCATTTGTTCAACTTTCTTTTCCGGAGTTCCAGGTCTTTCGCATTATCTCGTCGCGAAGCTCCATCTAAATCATCACAAGGCTTCACCTTGTGTCTTCAACTTCTCTTTCTTTTCGTTATCCTTTTTATTACCGGAGTTCTTCATGGAGGCTCTACATGGTGGTTCGTCTCTCCTTGTTGATATCAATCCAATCTATTGTTTCTGTTAGTGGCAGAATTTCACCTCATAATTTTGAGATGTTTTCCATAAGCCCACTACAAGCTTATTCGTTCCGTTGTTGGTTTTCCAACAACTCCGTTCAACCTTTTCTTCGTCAGCATGCTCTTTCAATTTTATTTGCAAGAGTTGTCATTCTTCTTCTCCGTTCTTTTCTTTCCAACCATCTAGTTTTCCATTCATTTGTTCCGGAGGCATGGTGTTGTTGCTCTCTTCGTCCTATCATCTCGTTTTGCCATCATGCTCTTTCCTTTGTCTATCCATTCAACCGGAGTGTTGTGTCCTTCATTCAAGTTCTCTCAGCTTATCAAGTTTTGCCTCCCTTCTCAACCGGAGTGCAGTCTGAAATCATTCTTACCCATTGTGTCATTCTTTCAATAGTTCCGAAGGTAGTGTGTTGTTGATGTCATCAAGTATCATCCAATCTTCTCAACTTAATATTCAATCCCTTTCATTTACAGTCGGAGTGCTGCCCAAATTATATCATTCGTTTTCCCTCTCTATCTTGTTTTAACCGGAGTGTTGTCGTAATTGATTTTTCTCGTTCCTTGTACATCTCGTTTCAACCGGAGTGCTTGCATGTACTTCTTGTCCATTGTAACCCTTTTCTTATGTCTGTCAACCTACAAGGTTCCCGTAATGTTCCTTGTCCCTCCTTTCTAACGGAGTGTTTTCAACCTCGTTCATCTCCGTTGTATTCTCTTCTCAAAACTGTTTAACCTCTCAAGGTTCTCTGGTTTCACTCGTTTGTCAAAGAAGCAACTTTGTTTTACCTCTTCCTCTTCCGTTTTCTATCCGGTGCCATCCTAGATCTCGGGACGAGATCCTCTTGTAGTGGTGGAGTGTTGTGACGCCCCAAGACCGGAGCTTTAGATGCCTTCCAGGGTTTCCGAGATTCATTGTGTGATTTTTTTTGCTTGTTGCATTTTTCTTTGCATCATGTGCATTGCATCATGTCATCATGCCATCTTTTTCTCAACAATCAAACCGTATGGATCTTCGATCCATTTAAATCGACGGAATTCACATGGTGATTCTCTTTATAACACATCCTCCCAATATTAGGGAGCTATATAAAAATATTCCATTCATGTGGAATTACCTTGACACACTTGCAAAATACTTCCCCATGCCTTTGTCCCATGCATCATCTCCTTCTCCTTTCCTTCTTTTTCCTGTCTTTTGCAAGTCCCACTTTCCCCTTATCTATTAATGTACATTCTTTTCCTATAAATTCTAGACCGTGCCAGGACCGCCTCCTCCAATTTTCAGATCCTTTGGGCTTGTTTTGGTTGGATTCAAAAATGGCTCAAGTTTGAACCTAATTCAAACTTGAATTATTTTTCTCTCCTGGTAAATGTCCAAACAAGTTTATTCAAATCCTTCATAATTCCTCGAGTCTAGAAATATTCTCACTTCTTTCAAATTCATCCCCGACATCCCTGACCTTTTTCCCTTTTGACGGCTGTCTATTTATGGGCGGTATTAAAAGAAAAGGAAATAGGGAATAAGAGAGGCAGAGAGAGCATGCACTGCTGGCCACTTGGGCCTCCCACCAAGCCGGCCCACCCAGCCCATCGTTTCCCGCAGCCAGCAGCCAGGCGACCCACCTAGTCCAAGGCCCAGCCTCTCCCCTCGCTACCCTAGCCTCGCTCGACCCCTCTGCCTCGTTTCCTTGCGCCGCCACACACACAACACACGCATGAGCAGCAGAGCCTCTGGCCCGATCCCCATCTCTCTCCCTCTCCTCGATCGCGAATAGGGCCACAACTCCCAGCGTCGTCCTCCCAGCGCCACCGAGCCCTTGCGCTCATGAACGCCAGCCGCGCGCCCCTGCCTTTCCTCGCCCGTTCGGCGCGCCACCACACCGGCAGGACTCCCCTCCATCGCCCGCTCGTCCGTCGTTCATGCTTCGCAACAGGAGATGACCAGCGCCATCCCCACGACGCCCCTGCGCGACAAGTCCCTCAACTGGAGCGCCACGCCTACGCCCCTGCTTCCTCCTCGTCACCTGCTGCATCCTGCTGCTACCTTGCCGTCGCCGGAGCTGCTCCGTCCGCCGACCATGCCCTGACGCCGCTACCTCCCGCACAACGCTGCCTAAGTTCGCCCTCTTGGCCTCTTCCTCGCGTGGCCCGTTGTCGGCCGCATGGACGCCAAGACCCACAACTCTCTGTACTGGACAGCAAGACCAAGTCCCGCACAGACCTGAGCGTCCCTGGGATTCGCCAAGTTCCATCACCGATGACCGTTTTGGATACGCCAAGACCCGGACCATCAAGTACCTCAACGTCCATCTATCGCCAAGTATCCCCTTCGGAGCAAGTCCCTCGAAGGTCCACCGATGCCTAGTACGACTACAGAACCGGATCGAAGTACCACGATGACCTATGACATGTACCACTACACCGCACCAAAACACCAAGACCGTCCCGGATATTGCCAAGTACCACTGCGGTTTCGGAACGCGACGAGTACCACGACTACCTTCGAGGACATTGGTTCCATCAAGTTCGACTACAACATGTGTACAACTACCGCCGCCGTGATTTTCGACAAGACGTCGTGTGTCTCTACTTCCACTACCATCCCGGTGATCACAGATGAACGATAGCACTACTACTTCCACTACTACTTCCACTACGACTGTCGCAAGAACGGGACCGGCAAGTCTGAAGACCATAAGTACCACGACACCGATGACATGAACATCTACGGAATGTGTACGACTACGCGATGTGACGCCAAGTCCGATGACGACCGTGTACCACTACCGCTCCTTGAACATGAACCACTACTTCCTCTACGAACTCGAACCGCTCTGAGAATGCTCCTTTGGAAGGTATAACCCCGAGAAGACCGCCCGTGGACCGCATGCATGACATGTGTTGTATGAGTTGCACCCTATGTTTGCACCGTGTCCGAGTTGTCACTTGCTCTGTCCTCCTCGTTTGCCGCTAACCCGTGGGAACCCGGTAACCAGGAGCACCCCACCGTTCATCGCATGACCCGCTCCCATCACACTCTCTTTTGCACCGACATCTCAATCGAGTTACCGGAACCCGGAATGTTGCCTTGGCATGAATTTCATTATTGTCGATGTGGCACCCCTTTCGTTTCCGCCACGATGACAAATGCTTCATATCACGCTAATGGGAACATTTTCATAAAAATTGCATAAACTTGCACATGTCATCCGCATCATGATAACAACATTTATAATGGTTAAAATTGTTGTTTGCATTAAAATTGCTAAATGCATATGAGGATTTTCCGGACATGTTGTTTGTTGTTCCGGCCTCATTTAAACTTGCCTAGATAGGTAGTTTTCATTTGCTTCACCTCTTGCCATGATTAACAACATTTAATATTGTTGGGTACCTAAACGAGAGAGAACTAAATAAGTCATGTGGTGTTTTCTTCAATATGCAACTCCGTTGCATATTGAGCTCCACTTAATTTGTAGGTTTGTTTGTGCACTTTGCCATGCCATGCTTCATTAAACCGGACATGCATCATACTTGGTTGTGCTTCATGCCATGATTATGTGATGGTTGTTTACCATGTTGTTTGCTTCTTTCTGGTGTTGCTTCTTCGGGTTAGTCCGATAACATCGCGTTTGTGAGGATCCGTTCGACAACGTCTGTTTGTCTTCTTCACAGACTCGTTCTTCTTCCTTGCGGGATCTCAGGCAAGATGACCATACCCTCGAAATCACTTCTATCTTTGCTTGCTAGTTGCTCGATCTATTGCTATGCCGCGATACATACCACTTGCTTTATCATGCCTCCCATTTTGCCATGTCAAGCCTCTAACCCACCTTCCTAGCAAACCGTTGTTTGGCTATGTTACCGCTTTTGCTCAGCCCCTCTTATAGCATTGCTAGTTGCAGGTGAAGCTAAAGTTTGTTCTATGTTTGGAACGTGGATATTGTTGGGATATCATTATTATCTCTTATTTAATTAATGCATCTATATACTTGGTAAAGGGTGGAAGGCTCGGCCTTATGCCTGGTGTTTTGTTCCACTCTTGCCGCCCTAGTTTCCGTCATACCGGTGTTATGTTCCTTGATTTTGCATTCCTTACGCGGTTGGGTTATAATGGGAACCCCTTGACAGTTCGCCTTGAATAAAACTCCTCCAACAAGACCCAACCTTGGTTTTACCATTTGCCACCTAAGCCTTTTCCCTTGGGAGTCGCGCTCCCGAGGGTCATCTTTATTTTAAACCCCTGGACCAGTGCTCCTCTGAGTGTTGGTCCAACCTGTCAGCAGCCGGTGGCCACCAGGGGCAACTCTGGGTTGGCCTACCGGAATCTTGGACAATCCGGTGTGCCCTGAGAACGAGATATGTGCAGCTCCTATCGGGATTTGTCGGCACATTCAGGCGGCTTTGCTAGTCTTGTTTTACCATTGTCGAAGTGTCTTGTAACCGGGATTCCGAGTCTGATGGGTCTTCCTGGGAGAAGGAATATCCTTCGTTGACCGTGAGAGCTTGTGATGGGCTAAGTTGGGACACCCCTGCAGGGTTTGAACTTTCGAAAGCCGTGCCCATGGTTATGTGTAGATGGGAATTTGTTAATATCTGGTTCTAGAGAACTTGACACTTAACTTAATTAAAATGCATCAATCGCGTGTGTAGCCGGGATGGTCCCTTCTCGGCGGAGTCCGGGAAGTGAACACGGTTTTGAAGTTATGTTTGTGCGTAAGTAGTTTCAGGATCACTTCTTGATCACTTCTAGTTCACGACCGTTGCATTGCTTTTCTTCTCTCTCTTATTTGCGTATATTAGCCACCATATATGCTAGTGCTTGCTGCAGCTCCACCTCACTACCCTTTCCTACCCATAAGCTTAAATAGTCTTGATCTCGCAGGTGTGAGATTGCTGAGTCCCCGTGGCTCACAGATACTTCCACATAGTTGCAGGTGCCATTGATGTCCGTGCAGGTGACGCAACCCAGCTCAGGTGGGAGCTCGATGAAGTCCTTGTTTGTTGTGTTGTTTTGTTTTCCTGTTGATCAGTAGTGGAGCCCAGTTGGGACGATCGGGGATCTAGCAATTGGGGTTGTCTTTTCTTTATGTTGGTTCCGTAGTCGGACCTTGATTGTATTCTGAATGATGTAATGCTATATTTATGTATTTTGTGAAGTGGCGATTGTAAGCCAACTCTTTATCCCTTTCTTATTTAGTACATGGGATGTGTAAAGATTACCCCTCTTGCAACATGCCTACTATGCGGTTATGCCTCTAAGTCGTGCTTCGACACGTGGGAGATATAGCCGCATCGTGGGTGTTACACCCAAGCTTGGGGATTCTACGTTTAATGAAGATGATATTTTTAGTCTCCCAAGTTTTGATATGCAAATTTATAATGATGATAGCATGCCTCCTACTTATGATGATTATATTGATGAAAGTGGGTTTGGAAGAGTGTCAACTTTAGAAAGTAATGATCGCACTATTTTGGAGGATGTTGAATCTTATTATGATAATTATGAAAGTGCATTTGGAGAGGTCATTACTTTATTTAGTGATGATTCCACTATATTGGAAGAGGTTTCCATCGATTATGATGAGAACAAAGTTGCTACTTATGATGATTATTGCGATGACACGTATGCTATAAAAAGTAGTGGTGATTATATTTCTAAAACTTGTCATGATTATGATTACCTTTTTTCTGAACATTACTCTTTTAATGTGGAAACAATTTATAGTATTCGAGTTTCTTATGATACTCCCACTATTCCAAATGAAAAGAATTTTGCTTATGTGGAGAGTAATAAAATTTCTATGCTTGTAGATCATGAAAAGAATGCTTTAGGTGCTGGTTATATTGTTGAATTCATTCATGATGCTACTGAAAATTACTATGAGGGAGGAACATATGATTGTAGGAATTGCAATAATATCAAGTTTCCTCTCTATGTGCTTAAAGCTTTGAAGTTATGCTTGTTTTGCCCTCCTATGCTAGTTGATTATTGTTCCCGTAAGTTGTTTGATCACAAAATCCCTATGCATAGGAAGAGGGTTAGACTTAAATGTGCTATTCATATTCTTCATGATGCTCTCTTTATGTTCCAATTCTTATCCTTTATGTGAGCATCATTGAAATCATCATGCCTAGCTAGGGGCGTTAAACGATAGCGCTTGTTGGGGGCAACCCAACTTTATTTTTGTTCCTTGCTTTTTGTTCCTGTTTAGTAATAAATAATTTATCTAGCCTCTGTTATGATTGAGTTTTTATGTTTTAATGAGTGTTTGTGCCAAGTAGAACCGTTAGGAAGACTTGGGGAAAGTCTTGTTGATCTTACTGTAAAAAACAGAAACTTTAGCGCTCACGAGAATTGCTGCCATTTTTATTGGAGAGTGCTATTTAGTTAATTATTTTAGCAGATGATTAATAGCAAAATTCCTCACGTCCGGCAATTTATTTTAGAATTTTTGGGGTTCCAAAAGTTTGCGTTAGTTACAGATTACTACAGACTGTTATGTTTTTCATAGATTCTGTTTTTCATGTGTTGTTTACTTATTTTGATGAGTCTATGGTAGTAAAAGAGTTTATAAACCATAGAGAAGTTGGAATACAGTATGTTTAACACCAATATAAATAAAGAATGAGTTCATTACAGTACATTGAAGTGGTGTTTTGCTTTCTTTCGCTAACGGAGCTCACGAGTTTTCTGTTAAGATTTGTGTTGTGAAGTTTTCAAGTTTTAGGGTGAAGATTCGATGGACTATGGAATAAGGAGTGGCAAGAGCCTAAGCTTGGGGATGCCCAAGGCACCCCAAGGTAATATTCAAGGACAACCAAAAGCCTAAGCTTGGGGATTCCTCGGAAGGCATCCCCTCTTTCGTCTTCGTTCATCGGTAACTTTACTTGGAGCTATATTTTTATTTACCACATGATATGTGTTTTGCTTGGAGCGTCAATTTATTTTATTTTGTTTTGCTTGCTGTTTGAATAAAACACCAAGATCTGAAATTATTAAATGTTAGAGAGTCTTCACATAGTTGCATAATTATTCGACTACTCATTGATCTTCACTTATATCTTTTGGAGTAGTTTGTCATTTTCTCTAGTGGTTCACTTATATCTTTCTAGAGCACGGTGGTGGTTTTATTTTATAGAAATAGATGAACTATTATGCTTCACTTATATTATTTTGAGAGTCCTAAACAGCATGGTAATTTGCTTTGGTTATGAATTTAGTCCTAATATGATGGGCATCCAAGAGGGATATTGTCGGTGTCAAAACTGGCGGATCTCGGGTAGGGGGTCCCGAACTGTGCGTCTAAGGAGGATGGTAACAAGAGGCAGGGAACACGATGTTTTACCCAGGTTCGGGCCCTCTTGATGGAGGTAAAACCCTAAGTCCTGCTTGATTAATATTGATGATATGGGTAGTACAAGAGTAGGTCTACCACGAGATCAGAGAGGCTAAACCTTAGAAGCTAGCCTATGGTATGATTGTATGTTGTCCTACGGACTAAAACCCTCCGGTTTATATAGACACCGGAGGGGGCTAGGGTTACACAAGGTCGGTTACAAAGGAGGAGATATAGATATCCGTATTGCCTAAGCTTTCCTTCCACGCCAAGTAGAGTCCCATCCGGACACGAGACGAAGTCTTCAGTATTGTATATTCATAGTTCAACAGTCCGGCCAAATGATATAATCTGGCTATCCGGAGACCCCCTAATCCAGGACTCCCTCAGTAGCCCCTAAACCAGGCTTTCAATGACGATGAGTCCGGCACGCAGTATTGTCTTCGGCATTGCAAGGCGGGTTCCTCCTTCGAATACACCACGGAAGAATTTGAATACAAGTATAGTGTCCGACCCTGCAAAATGAGTTCCACATACCACCGTAGAGAGAATAATATTTCCACAAATCTAATCTTCTGACTTGTTTTGGCAACACGACATTAAGCCATGGCCCGGTGATTACTCGAACCGTTTCCTTTAACTATCTCCGCACATAATGCGAGGCAGTTTTTTGACACGTCTTGTCAAAGCAGAGATCGTGTCCCCCTTATTACAGGATTCTCATCAATACGGGCGTGGGTAACCCAACCGCGCCATCGCTTACGACGCTTGGGGGATAAGAGAGTTTTACCAGGCTAGTGAGGACGCATAGTTTCGTCCGCCCATATAAAGGGATAAGGATTCACCTTTTCATCCACGCCTTCTTCCTCCTTTGCTCATCCATTTTCGCACACTCGAGCTCTAGCGCCCAAGTCCGCACTTCCCACCTCAACCCTCTCCAACCATGTCCGGAGCGGGAGGCAGGTGGATGGTCTCCTCCATTACAGAGGGACACATCAAGAAGCTGAGGAGAGCCGAATACCTGCCCGACGACATCGCGCACCGGCTCCCAGATGAGGGGCAGCTCATCCCCACCCCCAGGCCTCATGAGAGGGTAGTGTTCCTTACCCATTTCCTCCACGGACTGGGATTCCCTCTCCACCCATTCGTCCGGGGGCTCATGTTCTACTACGGCCTGGATTTCCACGATCCGGCCCCAAACTTCATCCTCAATATCTCTGCGTTTATCGTCGTGTGCGAGGCCTTTCTCCGCATTCAGCCCACTTCGGCTTATGGCTGAAGACCTTTAATGTCAAGCCGAAGGTAGTGAGCGGCCGCCAGGTGGAGTGCGGAGGCGCCATGTTGGGCAAGATGCCCAATGTCACCTGGATCGAGGGCTCCTTCGTGGAGACTGTAAAGGGGTGGCAATCGGGGTGGTTCTATATCACCGAGCCGGCTCACCTCCTGGCAAGAGAAGGGCATGTCCTGGGGTAGTTCGGTAGAGCTGACCGGACTCCAAACATGTATACATGGTGAGGAAGAAGCTCAAACTCGTCAACATAGTCCAGGTCATGCTCATCCGCTTGATCCTCCCGTGTCAACGACGGGCTTTCAACTTGTGGGAGTTCGACCCGGCCCAGCACCAAACTCTGAACAGGCTCTTCGACACAACACACGAGGATGCCTGGAAGGTGCTATTCAAGGGCGTCGAGGTCCCTCCCTCCCTCACCGACGACCGTGGGCTAAGCGCGAAGAGCCGAGCGCATTCGGTGAGTTCTATACATCCAGTAGGATATTTTATTTCCCCTAGGTTAATTATGCGCGGGGTCTGATCTCCATCCCTTTGACATGACTGAGTGGAGACGTCAGGGAAGATTAACTGTCTGGCCCCTCTACCCGAAGACACTACGGACGCTCTCCTTACGGAGATGCTGACTCCGGCCCCTTATAAGGTGCCAGCGAAGACCAAGAAGGCCAAGGGAACCCGAAAGAGTTCCCGATGCCAGGCGTCATCGGACTCATTGTCCAATAACTCTGCGACACACTCCTCCCCCGAAGACGAGGAGGAAGAAGAAGATGCTCCCCCTTCAGTTGGGGGAGACAAGAAAAGGAAGGCCACCCCAACTGGGGAGGCCGAAGGGTCCAAGAAGGGAAGGATTATCCTTCCGGACAGTTCCACCACCGCCGCCGAAGGAGAAGACGAGTGGCTGCTCAGGGCCAAGCCCCTGGCAAAGTCGTAAGTATTCGGATACCAGAGTAACTCATAGCATTCCTTTGTCGCACTGCTTCCCCTAACGCCGAATATGATTATGCAGGCCGCCACGAGCCCGTATCGATGTATCGTTGGATGGCTCCCTGGGCTCGTCGGATATGGATAGCGACCCACTTCCGACTGCCACCTCCCCTTGCCCTGCGGACGACGCCGAGGTATTGTCTCAAGAGGCATCGGGTCGAGGGGAGACCGTCCCGGAGGCGCCTCAAGGCGACCTTCCAGACTCCGGGAGCACAGGGAACAAGGCCCTTGAGGGCTCCGAGTTCGGCCCTCAGCCGAACATCGCGCCGGAACCTCCAGTGGTTCCGGACTCGGGCAGGCGGCCTCCTTCGAAGAGGGGCAAGACGCCTATGCCGGTGACCTCTGTCCATCCAGAGGCGCCGGACAATCTGTTGGGAGCGCTTCGTAGCGCTTCCATCGACGAGGAGCACCGTACTATTATGAGTGCGGTGGTCCAGAAGGTTCAGTCCGCCAAGAGCAGATTGACTGAAGCCTGTGCCAGCTTTCTAACAGGCTTTGAGGTAAGTGTTTAAAATATAGGGAAAATATTACCGCATAGACAGTAGCCCCTGATGCTCTGTTCGGTGTTCACAAAGAAAAGCCGAACAGAGGATCAAACAATATCGCAGGAGTCTAATATAAGTATGTCAATATGCATATGCAGGCTTCGCTGCTGGCATCTGCCGCACTCGAGGTCGCCGCACTGAAGCAGGACCTTAAAGGGTCCAAGGACGAGCTTGGCCTTGCCAAGAGGCAGCTCGAGGAGAACAAAGGTAAGTAGTACCTAGTCTATGGATATGTATAAAAAGAATGCGATTGTAAAATGACAGGATCATCATGAATTTTCCAGGGGCCACGACCGAAGTGGCGACCCTAAAGCAAGCGCTGTCCGAGGCCAAAGATAAAGCAGCCAAGGAGCGCACCGAGCGGGAAAGGCAAGAGGCTCGGGTGGGCGAGGTGCAGCAAGAGCTCCAGGCTCTCGTGACGAAGCACAAGGCGTTGGAGCTTGACTCGAAGACGCGAGAGTCTGAGCTTGCCGCGGCCCTTGAGAGCGCAAAGAGTGCCAAGGCCGAAGCCCAAAAGGCCCTCCAGGAGATTGACGCGATGAAGAAAATGGTGGCGGGTAAGGCATTCTATATGCAAAGCAAGCATGTGAGAGTAAATTACCTATTACTTACCCGAATCCGGAGCTCTCCAAGAGCATTCACAGATTTGCCCCGCAGCGTGTCGGATGCCGCACAGTTTTACCAGGCCGAGGAGGGAAGCTCAACGAAGAAGCTGTTCTGGTCTCAGTATACTGGGACCGAACACTTGATGCCTCTGAGCGACCAGCTAAAGCAGCTGGTCGAGCTACACAAGGCGGCCGAACAGGCCATGAAGGGCCTTATAGTCCGGCTATGGCCTGGCGACGCCCTTTCGAACAGCTACTTCGGCCTGGTGAGGCGGCTTGTGGATGCCTGCCCACGGCTGGAAGTCGTCAAGCGGTCCGTCTGCATTGAAGGTGCACGCCGGGTTTTCGCCCGTGTGAAGGTGCAATGGGCCAAGCTAGACACCGTGAAGCTAATCAAGGAAGGACCACCGCAGGGCAAGGAGCATCGCACCCCCGAATTTATTATGAGGGTGTCCTGAAGGGTGCCCGTCTTGTAGTGGATGAATGTCCAAAGGATGTAATATTTGAGTAAACTTGCTCGTGTGATCCTGTATGATGAAAACTTGTTTCATATGCGCTATGCAACGCTTGTTTGAACTTAAAATATTACCTTCTGTTTGGCTGTTTATCCAATCTGAGAGATGGCTAGTCCTCGGCTTCTGCCCCCATGCCACGAGTGCTGCGGTGTTCGGGATAAACCTGAGCACTCTTGTTCCCATTTTTGGGTCCTTCGAGGGAGGTGCTCAGCACAACGAACAAGGCAACCGGACTAATAATGCTTTATCACTCTCACTTAGCCATAGAATTCTATAATTTTAAATTTTGGCGAAGCCCCTGGTATTCGGAAGGCCGAATTCGGGGCGTGATACACGCCTTTAAGCCGGACAGGACCGACTCCTCGCTCTAAGGGGCATAAGTCTTTAGGGACTCGAAACCTCGCCGAACAGCGACCAGTCTCTCGCCTTATCATGACAGTCAGTTTTAGCTTTCTCTACTGAGGTGCTTAGCCCAGCAGAACCAGGGCACAATCACAGTAGTTCTCCTAGTGCTACCTTAGCCGATAGAGCGGAACGTAAGGTACCAAAACATAGGAGCCGGGCAAACCCAACATTTGACCAAAGACATGATTCGGAGTTGATGCATAGAATGCTATAAGTTCGGGGTGCCGCACTTGTGAAAGTGTTCGGACTTCTCACACCATATTATGGGGTACTTAAGCCCCTGGTGTATTGGCCGAACCAAAGTGTACGGTTGCAAGGCGTCATTAATGAACACACATATAAAAAAAGAATGCAATAATAGTCTTAATGCTATGCATTATTTATTCAAAAAGGTGCGTTAAAGCAGAATGATACAGATAGTGCGATAAGCAAAAAGTTGGACTGTGTCCCTTCCAAGGGCAAGCTGAGGAATAGTATTAAAGCAAATATTTCATTCATTATCGTAATCCACCTGGGGGTTCCGTGGTGTGACGTAGCTTTCTGCCTCCTTGGTTGCTGCATCATGTGTTCGGCAATCATGCTGCCGGACAGGGTTTCCACAGATTAAAGTCCTGAAAGAGAAAAATAACAAAGCGGGAAGCCCCTACTGCAGTTTAAGCCACGTATTGGGGCGTGCCGTAGTTGTGCCCCCCTCCCCGCCTGTGCCCATGGTATTTTTATTGCGTAATTATGTACGCGTGGCACGAATTTTGCCGTTTGGCTTGGGCTGGGGTGGGGGCCACATTGCTACGCGAGCTCAGATCGTGCCAGGCGGTCTAGTTGCCAATTACTCTGAGCACGCTTGAAGGTGTCTGACTCTTGAAACGCCGAACTGGTGTATTGCCTTGAGAGGCTGCTTTGCGCATCTGCTGCAAGGGCCGCAGTGTGCTCCTCCATGCGGAGAGATCGCTCTTTGTTTCCATTAACTATGATGACCCCCCGAGGTCCTGGCATCTTGAGCTTGAGGTATGCATAATGTGGTACCGCATTGAATTTCACAAATGCGGTTCGCCCGAGCAGTGCATGATAGCCACTGCGGAACGGGACTATATCGAAGATTAATTCTTCGCTTTAGAAGTTATCTGGGGATCCGAAGACCACTTCCAGTGTAATTGAGCCCGTGCAATGGGCCTCTACACCTGGAATGACGCCTTTAAAGGTCGTTTTTGTGGGTTTGATCCTTCAGGGGTCTATACCCATTTTGCGCACTGTGTCCTGGTAAAGCAGGTTCAGGCTTCTGCCGCCATCCATAAGGACTCGAGTGAGGTGAAATCCGTCGATGATTGGGTCTAGGACCAGTGCGGTGAATCTGCCATGATGGATACTAGTGGGGTGGTCCCTGCGATCGAAGGTGATCGGACAAGAGGACCATGGGTTGAACTTTGGGGCGACTGGCTCCAACGCATATACGTCCCTGAGCGCACGCTTCCGCTCCCTCTTGTGGATGTGGGTTGTGTATATCATGTTCACCGTCCACACTTGTGGGGGGAACCTCTTCTGTCCTCCGGTGTTCGGCCGCCAGGGCTCTTCCTTGTCATCGATATGTGGCCCCTTATCTTTGTTTTTGGCAATTAACTTGCCGGCCTGCTTGAATACCCAACAATCCCTATTGGTGTGGTTGGCTGGCTTGTCGGGGGTGCCGTGTATTTGGCACGAGCTATCGAGTATGCGGTCCAGATTGGACGGTCCCGGAGTGCTTCTTTTAAATGGCTTTTTCCGCTGACCGGGTTTAGAGCCTTTGAATCTGGCATTGACTACCGTATCCTCGGTATTGTCGCTGTTAATGCGGCGCTTATGTTTATTCTGACGTGACCTGCCATTGCCGTCCTTGGTATCCGAAGTACCATGGTTCTTTGATATGTTATTACTGCGAGCCAGCCAGCTGTCTTCTCTCGCACAAAAGCGGGTCATGAGTGTCGTGAGGGCTGCCATAGATTTCGGCTTTTCCTGACCAAGGTGCCGGGCTAGCCACTCGTCGCGGATGTTGTGTTTGAAAGCTGCTAGGGCCTCTGCATCGAGACAGTCGATGATTTGATTTTTCTTTGTTAGGAACCGAGTCCAGAATTGCCTGGCCGATTCTTCTAGCTGCTGAATTATGTGGCTCAAGTCATCGGCATCTGGTGGTCGCACATAAGTGCCCTAAAAGTTGTCGAGGAATGCGGCCTCCAGATCTTCCCAGCAGCTAATGGACTCTGCTGGCAAGCTATTAAGCTAATGCTGCGCTGGTCCTTTGAGTTTAGTGGGAGGTATTTGATGGCGTGTAAGTCAACACCGTGGGCCATGTGGATGTGTAGGAGGAAATTCTCGATCCATACCGCAGGATCTGTTGTGCCGTTGTATGATTCAATACTTACGGGTTTGAAACCCTCTGGGATTTGATGATCCATTACTTCGTCTGTGAAGCATAGGGGGTGTGCGGCGCCTCTGTACTGGGCTATGTCACGACGCAGCTCAAATGAGTCGTGTCCGCTGTGGTCGGCCCGGCCAGACTTACTTTTACTATATCCGACGTGACGTTTATCGTCTTGCATAGTGGCGCGCCCTTGTGATCCGTAGATCGATCTTGCATGTTTTGCTTTGTCCTCCAATACGTCTCGCAGGTCTGGCGTATTTCCCCGTGCCTTTTTATTTGAATGGCGTCGGGGTGCAGGCTGAGTTTTTACTGGAATGCCTCTCGATCGCGGCCACGAGGTGGCCGATCAGCCGCGTCATACGCTTCTTCCTCCAGTCGGGGTAGCAACCTGCATTTTGGGTAACTCTTGGAGGGGCGCTCGAGTTTATATTCCTCAACCGCGAGGACTTCAGTCCATCTGTCAGCTAGCAGATCTTGATCAGCTTGAAGCTGCTGCTGCTTTTTCTTAAGGCTATTTGCCGTGGCTATAAGCCGACGCTTGAAGCGCTCTTGTTCGACGGGATCCTCTGGCACGACGAATTCGGCATCGTCGAGGCTTGCCTCATCTTCGAAGGGGGGCATGTAATTATCATCCTCCGCCTCTCCATCTGCCGCTCTCTCTAGAGGGCTGGCCTTTCCATCCTCTTGTCCTAGATCGTGTTGGAGGGGATTGTTGCCATCTTCGGCACTATCCGGAGTGTTATTATCTCCTGTGCCGGTATCACCACTTTTTCTTTGGCGGGACTTAGAGCGGCGCCGCTGACGTCGGTGCTTGGGTTGCTTCTTGGAGGGGTCGTCCTCCACTGTCTCATCGCTGTTGCCTTCTTTGGGAGTGTCCATCATGTATATATCGTATGATGAGGTGGCTGTCCAGTGCCCTGTGGGCAGTGGTTCCTCTTCGTCTCCCGCATCGTCGTCCATACCATCGATGTCTTCGGAGTCGAAGTCTAGCATGTCGGTTAAGTCATCGATAGTGGCTACTAAGTGGGTGGTGGGTGGGCAGCGAATTTCTTCGTCATCCGCATCCCAATCCTGCCGGACATAGTTCGGCCAGGATCCTCCTGACAAGGAGAGAGACCTGAATGAGTTCAGTATGTCGCCAAAGGGCGAGTGCTGAAAAATATCCGCGGAGGTAAACTCCATGATCGGTGCCCAATCGGATTCGCTAGCAACTGGCTCTGAATTGAGGGTCGGAGCGGCTGCCGGTGCGATCTCCTGAACATTGTCTGATGGTAGAGCTAAATCGTACAAGGCAGAGGCTTGAATCCGTCAAAGATCAAGTCTCCACGGATATCGGCTGTGTAGTTTAAGCTTCCAAACCTGACCTGGTGGCCAAGGGCGCAACTTTCGATCTGCTCCAGATGGCCAAGCGAGTTGGCCCGCAGTGCGAAGCCGCCGAACACAAAGATCTGTCCGGGGAGAAAAGTCTCACCCTGGACTGCATCGCTATCGATGATAGAAGGAGCCATCAAGCCTAACGGCGATGACACGGAGGAACTCTCAATGAAAGCACCAATATCGGTGTCAAAACCGGCGGATCTCGGGTAGGGGGTCCCGAACTGTGCGTCTAAGGCGGATGGTAACAGGAGGCAGGGAACACGATGTTTTACCCAGGTTCGGGCCCTCTTGATGGAGGTAAAACCCTACGTCCAGCTTGATGAATATTGATGATATGGGTAGTACAAGAGTAGATCTACCACGAGATCAGAGAGGCTAAACCCTAGAAGCTAGCCTATGGTATGGTTGTATGTTGTCCTACAGACTAAAACCCTCCGGTTTATATAGACACCGGAGGGGGCTAGGGTTACACAAGGTCAGTTACAAAGGAGATATACATATCCGTATTGCCTAAGCTTGCCTTCCACGCCAAGTAGAGTCCCATCCGGACACGAGACGAAGTCTTCAATCTTGTATCTTCATAGTCCAACAGTCCGGCCAAAGGATATAATCCGGCTATCCGGAGACCCCTAATCCAGGACTCCCTCAGATATAATAAAAACTTTCATATAAAGTGCATTGAATACTATGAGAAGTTTGATGCTTGATAATTGTTTTGAGATATGAAGATGGTGATATTAGAGTGATGATAGTTGAGTAGTTGTGAATTTTAGAGATACTTGTGTTGACGTTTGTGATTCCCGTAGCATGCACGTATGGTGAACCGTTATGTGATGAAGTCAGAGCATGATTTGTTTATTGATTGTCCTCCTTATGAGTGGCGGTCGGGGACGAGCGATGGTCTTTTCCTACCAATCTATCCCCCTAGGAGCATGCGCGTAGTACTTTGTTTCGATAACTAATAAATTTTTGCAATAAGTATGTGAGTTCTTTATGACTAATGTTGAGTCCATGGATTATACGCACTCTCACCCTTCCACCATTGCTAGCCTCTCTAATACCATGCACTCCTCGCCTATATCATACACCCACCATATACCTTCCTCAAAACAGCCACCATACCTACCTATTATGGCACTTCCATAGCCATTCCGAGATATATTGCCATGCAACTTTCCACCGTTCCGTTTATTATGACACACTCCATCATTGTCATACTGCTTTGCATGATCATGTAGTTGACATCGTATTTGTGGCAAAGCCACCATTCATAATTCTTTCATACATGTCACTCATGAGTCATTGAACATCCCGGTACACCGCTGGAGGCATTCATATAGAGTCATATTTTGTTCTAAGTATCGAGTTGTAAGTAAATAAAAGTGTGATGATCATCATTATTAGAGCATTGTCCCAGAGAGGAAAGGATGATGGAGACCATGATTCCCCCACAAGTCGGGATGAGACTCCGAACGAAAAATAAATAAATAAAAGAGGCCAAAGAAGCCCAAATAAAAAAAGAGAAAAAAAGAGGCCATAAAAAAGGAGAAAGGCCCAAATAAAAAAATAAAAAATGAGAGAAAAAGAGAGAAGGGACAATGCTACTATCCTTTTACCACACTTGTGCTTCAGAGTAGCACCATGATCTTCATGATAGAGAGTCTCCTATGTTGTCATTTTCATATACTAGTGGGAATCTTTCATTATAGAACTTGGCTTGTATATTCCAATGACGGGCTTCCTCAAAATGCCCTAGGTCTTCGTGAGCAAGCAAGTTCGATGCACACCCACTAGTTTCTTTTGTTGAGCTTTCATACACTTATAGCTCTAGTGCATCCGTTGCATGGCAATCCCTACTCACTCACATTGATATCCATTAGTGGGCAGCTCCATAGCCCGTTGATACGCCTAGTTGATGTGAGACTATATTCTCCTTTTTTTCTTCTCCACAACCACCATTCTATTCCACCTATAGTGCCATGTCCATGGCTCACGCTCATGTATTGCGTGAAGATTGAAAAAGTTTGAGAACATCAAAAGTATGAAACAATTGCTTGGCTTCTCATCGGGGTTGTTCATGATTTAAATATTTTGTGTGGTGAAGATAGAGCATAGCCAGACTATATGATTTTGTAGGGATAGCTTTCTTTGGCCATGTTATTTTGAGAAGACATGATTACTTGGTTAGTATGCTTGAAGTATTATTATTTTTATGTCAATATTAAACTTTTGTCTTGAATCTTATGGATCTGAATATTCTTGCCACAATAAAGAGAACTACATGGATTTTATTCCACATCAAAAATTCTATTTTTATCATTTACCTACTCGAGGACGAGCAGGAATTAAGCTTGGGGATGCTGATACGTCTCCAACGTATCTATATTTTTTTATTGTTCCATGCTATTATATTATCTGTTTTGGATGTTTATGGGCTTTATTATACACTTCTATATTATTTTTGGGACTAACCTATTAACCCAGAGCCCAGTGCCAGTTTCTGTTTTCCCCTTGTTTTAGAGTATCACAGAAAAGGAAAATCCAATGGAGTCCAATTGACCTGAAACTTCACGGAACTTATTTTTGGACCAGAAGAAGCCCACGGAGTATCGGAGTTGGACCACGAGAGTCCCGGGCTGCCCACGAGGGTGGGGGCGCGCCCACCCCCTGGGCCCGCCCCCCTGCTTCGTGGACAGCCCGGAGGTCCACCGACGTACTTCTTCCTCCCATATATACCCATATACCCTAAAAACATCGGGGAGCACAATAGATAGGGAGTTCCACCGCCAGAAGCCTCCGTAGCCACCAAAAACCAATCTAGACCCGTTCCGGCACCCTATCGGAGGGGGGAATCCCTCTCCGGTGGCCATCTTCATCATCCCGGTGCTCTCCGTGACGAGGAGGGAGTAGTTCTCCCTCGGGGCTAAGGGTATGTACCAGTAGCTATGTGTTTGATCTCTCTCTCCTATTCTTGAGGTGATACGATCTTGATGTATCTCGATCTTTGCTATTATCGTTGGATCTTTTGATGTTTCTCCCCTTCTACTCTCTTGTAATGGATTGAGTTTTTCCTTTGAAATTATCTTATCGGATTGAGTCTTTAAGGATTTGAGAACTCTTGATGTATGTCTTGCGTGGGATACCCGTGATGACAATGGGGTATTCTATTGATCCACTTGATGTATGTTTTTGTGATCAACTTGCGGGTTCCACCCATGAACCTATGCATAAGGGTTGACACACGTTTTATTCTTGACTCTCCGGTAGAATCTTTGGGGCACTCTTTGAAGTTATTTGTGTTGGTTGAATAGATGAATCTGAGATTGTGTGATGCATATCATGTAATCATACCCACGGATACTTGAGGTGACATTGGAGTATCTAGGTGACATTAGGGTTTTGGTTGATTTGTGTCTTAAGGTGTTATTCTAGTTCGAACTCTATGATAGATCGAACGGAAAGAATAGGTTCGTGTTATTTTACTACGGACTCTTGAATAGATCGATGAGAAAGGATAACTTTGAGGTGGTTTCGTACCCTACCATAATCTCTTCGTTTGTTCTCCGCTATTAATTACTTTGGAGTGACTCTTTGTTGCATGTTGAGGGATAGTTATATGATCCAATTATGTTATTATTGTTGAGAGAACTTGCACTAGTGAAAGTATGAACCCTAGGCCTTGTTTCCTAGCATTGCAATACCGTTTGTGCTCACTTTTATCATTAGTTACCTTGCTGTTTTTATATTTTCAGATTACAAAAACCTTTATCTACTATCCATATACCACTTGTATTACCATCTCTTCGCCGAACTAGTGCACCTATACAATTTACCATTGTCTTGGGTGTATTGGGGACACAAGAGACTCTTTGCTATTTGTTTGTAGGGTTGCTTGAGAGAGACCATATTCATCCTACGCCTCCTACGGATTGATAAACCTTAGGTCATCCACTTGAGGGAAATTTGCTACTCTCCTACAAACCTCTGCACTTGGAGGCCCAACAACGTCTACAAGAAGAAGGTTGTGTAGTAGACATCAGTCGTCGCCATGGCCGAGCTCAAGCGCATGGCTATCGTGCTCCCAGGCACGTGATACGCTGTCGAGAAGCCTCCTCATCATTGTCTCCTTCATCTTCGTTGCTGGATCGAGGCCAACACGCCGCATCGCCGTCGCTGTGTCGGTCGTCTTCAACCTCGGTGTCGTGCCGTCCGCCGCTCGATCTGCGTCACCTCGTCCACCCCGGCCTCCCTGAGCACGCCACCGACCTCCACTGTGAGACCCTCCTCCGATTCCAGGCCCTTACTCCGTCGACCGATCGCCGTATGTCGCACCCCCACCGCCATGGCTGGACCTCACTCTTGCCGCACCCGAGCTCATGTGCTCGCCTCCCCCTACATGTCCGGCCGCACTCCCACACGCGGGGTTCGCCCTTGTCCGCCCCCTGTGTTGCCCATGCGCTCGCCGGCTGCTTGCCCCGCGCCCGCTTGCTCTTCTGCCGACTACTGCCGCTGCTCCCGGCCATCCTCTGCTACTTCTTGCCATTGCTCTGCTTCCAGCACTGCACCTGCTGCTCTCTACTATAGTTGCACCCTGGCGTCCGCCGGAGCTCACCTATCGCCCTGCCTGCCCGCGGCCCGTGTTGCTGCTGCCGCCCCCTACTATTGTCGCCCCACACTTGCTTGGCCTTACCCCTGCCTCCCCCTGCCACAGCTGCCTCGCTCCCTCCCACCACGCCCTGTCATGCCGCGTCGACCGCGCCTCCCCGACAGCCCCTGCTCGCCCGGCTCGCAGGTGCTCTTGCCCGCTCCCGGTAGCCCGCCCCATTTGGCCTCTGGGCCTATGGCAAAGGGGCCCCACGCCCTGGAGATAAGATAAAAAATATAAAAATAATAAATTAATTAACCTAAATAATCCTGTTAACTAACCTCAACACTTAGTTAAAACTAATTAACTCAGTTTAGCTAATCTGTGACATTGACAAACGGGACCCACACATCTGTTGACCCAGTCAAACACATTGTTGAGTGCTAACATCATGATGACCTCACGCTGACATCATAATTACATTTTTAATTAAATTAATTATGTTAATTCTAAAAATGAATTAAAACTTTGATAATTAATAGAAAACAAAACGGTATCTCGGATGAAAATACTTTATACATGAAAGTTGCTCAGAACGACGAGACGAATCCGGTTGCGTAGCCCGATTGTCTGCCACACATCCCTAGCATGGCGAACACGCAACTTTCCCCCTCCAGTTCATCTGTTTTAAAACCCAAAACACCGGGGATACTTTCCCGGATATTTCCCCCTTTCACCGGCATCGCGTAGTACCGCGTTAGGGCATACCTAGCACCTCGTATTACCTCGTTATGTTTTGTGATGATTTGTTTGCTCTGTATTTATTGTTTCTTCCCCCTCTTCTCTCGTTAGACACCGAGACCGACGCTGTTGCTACCCAGTACGACTACGGTGTTGACGATCCCTCCTTGCCAGAGCAACCAGGCAAGCCCTCCTTGATCAACCCGATATTGCCTACTCCTTCTCTCTACTCCTTGCATTAGAGTGGTGTAGCATGTTACTGCTTTCGGTTAATCCTATTATGATGCATAGCCTATCTTTGCTACTATTGTTGTTACCTTTACCTGCAATCCTAAATGCTTAGTATAGGATGCTAGTATTCCATCAGTGGCCCTACATTCTTGTCCGTCTGCCATGCTATACTATTGGGCCGTGATCCCTTAGGAGGTGACCGCGGGTATATTACTTATATACATAATATATGATACATGTGGTGACTAAAGTTGGGTCGGCTCGTAGAGTACCCGCGAGTGATTCACGGATTGGGACCAAAAGGACATTTCTAGTTGGGTCGGCTCGTAGAGCGACAGGGCATGTTGAGACCACCTAGGAGAGAGGTGGGCCTAGCCCTGGTCGGCGTCCGTGGTTACATCAATTAACATGCTTAACTAGATCTTGTGATTTGATCCGAGTCTGGCCACTGGCCTATACACACTAACCAACTACGCGGGAACAGTTATGGGCACTCGACGTCGTGGTATTAGCCGAAGCCTTCTTGACATCAGCGACTAGTGGCGCGCGCCATATTGGACCGTAATCTTGCGCTTGTATTAAGGGGGCTAGGTCTGCTTTCGGCCGCATTTGCAACATGCAGGTGTGCAATGGGCGATGGGTCCAGACCCATGCGCACATAGGATTTAGACCGGCGTGCTGACCTCTCTGTTGTGCCTAGGTGGGGCTGCGACGTGTTGATCTTCCAAGGCCGGGCATGACCCAGGAAAGTGTGTCCGTCCAGTGGGATCGAGCGTGTTGAGTTATGTGGTTCACCCCAGTAGGGAAGTTTATCTACTCGAATAGCCGTGTCCCTCGGTAAAAGGACAACCCGGAGTTGTACCTCTACCTTATGACAACTAGAACCGGATACTTAATTAAACATACCCTTCCAAGTGCCAGATTCAACCCGATGATTGCTCTCTCACAGGGCGACGAGGGGAGAATCGTTAGGTTGGTTTATGCTATACGATGATACTTGGTGAACTTACCATCTACTTCTCTTCTATATACTTCAAGATGGAGGCTGCCAGAAGCGTAGTCTTTGATAGGACTAGCTATCCCCCTCTTATTCTGGCATTCTGTAGTTCAGCCCACAGATACTACCCATTTCATTGATACTAATGCATATGTAGTTTAGATCCTTGCTTGCGACTACTTTGGATGAGTACTCACGGTTGCTTTGCTACTTCTTTTTCCCCCTTTTCCGGTTATTGCGATCATATGATGGAGTCCAGAAGCCAGAAGATCCCGAGGATGATTCTACATGGAGTTCGGCTTCGAGGTGTTGTTAGGAGGTCCCAGGCAGGAGGCCTCGCCTTTTCGATCGTTGCTACTTTTGTGCTAGCCTTCTTAAGGCAAACTTGTTTAAATTATGTCTGTACTCAGATATTGTTGCTTCCGCTGACTCTTGTGTATTCGAGCCCTCGAGGCCCCTGGCTTGTAATATGAAGCTTGTATTATTTTATTTGTGTCTAGAGTTGTGTTGTGATATCTTCCCGTGAGTTCTTGATCTTGATCGTACACATTTGCGTGTATGATTAGTGTATGATTAAATCGAGGGCGTTACATTAGAGGTGAAACCATATGGTCTTCCGACCAACTCATCGTCTTAGGCCGTGATTGGATCGTCGTTTTCCAACCAAAACCGCTTGTAAAACCGACACTTGTAAATAAAAGAAGATGGTCTTGGGCGAAACGCTTGGTTGGTCGATCTTGACTAGTAAAATATACACTGGTCTCTCAAATTACATGCATAACTCGCCGGTTTTGTTATAGACCTCGGGCCCTCGGTTTCATTACGCCTGTATTTTACCCGTTATTTCCGATGATGAGTAAATTACACTTGTATCTTAATACAGGTGTGAAACCACTACAAAAAAAGACACTTCCGTGATGATATGTGTTTGTCACAGTATGTCATGTTTTCTGTCATGCATGTGCATCCATGACGATTTTATGACAGAATCAAGACAGGCATACTTGTGCTATCGTACAAGTGTTCCATGACATTACCAAAATTATCATCACGGAAGTGTTCACTTCCATGATGATAAATGCCCCATCATGGAAGTGCTTTCGTCAAGGGTGACTGACACGTGGCATCCACCGTAACGGGTCGCCGTTAAGCTATCAGGTCCGGTTTTGTATTCGATAACCCGCTAACAGCCACGACCAATGACGATTTTCCACGTGTAAAATTCTCATTGGCCGATAGAACCACGTGTCAGCTCCGCGTTGGCACATGTGTCACTCATCTAATGGGCGAGATGCACCTATGATATGTTGACACGTGGGCCGGCCCAAAAGTGGCCCATAAAGATTAAATGGGCCGGCCCAACTAAAGGCCCATGAGATTTCGCCGACCATAATGGGCCGTCCCAACTAAAGGCCCACGAGATTTCACCGACCATAATGGGCTGGTCCAGCTAAAGGCCCACAAGATTTCGCCGACCATAATGGGCCGGCCCAACTAAAGGCTCATAAGATTTTGAGGACACTAATGGGCCGGCCCGTAAACAGGCTGCCATGTTTTGGGCCAAATGTCGGCCCATAATTGATCCGGTCCATTAATAGCCTGCCATGTTCCGAGCCCAATAAAGGCCCATATGAGATCCGGCCTGTTAAAAGCCTACTACGTTCTGGGCCAAATTACGGCCAAGATCAGATTCGGCCCTTTAAGAGGCTTTGGGCTAAATTATGGCCCATATCAGATTCGACCCGTCAACTGGACACTATGCGTTTGGGCCCACTTGCTAAAGACCCATTTAGTAATTCGGCCTGATATTAGTTTCGGCCTGTTTAACATTTCAACCCTATATTTATTTCGGTCTGTTAAAAGCTCATCATATAGTTGGGCCTAACTACGGCCCGATTTGCATCCGGCCTGCTCACCGTCGTTAATCTGATTGGGCCAAACAAGGACCGAGACAATTTTGGCCTGTTAACGGCCCGTGACGTGATTGGCACAATCATGGGCCGGGGTCTATTTCGGCCTGCCGTCGGCCCGTGAGCTGTTCAGCACGTTTCAAGCCCAACCTACTTTTCAGCCTCCTAAAAGCCCATCGAGTTTTCTTGCAGAAAATAGGGCCGGCGGTTTACTCGGCCTATTAGTGGCCCAAATCTACTAGTGGGCTAGTTTACATTTAGGCCTGTTAACAGACTGATTATGTAGTGATTTGCATGACGGCCCAATTATGTACCATAATTTTACGGTTTGGCCGGTTTACTACGAAGACGGGATATATATATATAGTAAAATAACTGCAGCATCATGAATAAGAAAAAACCTAGACTGTACAATAAAGAAATTACAGCATATTAAATCCACTGGGCATCAAAGTTCGCCACTATGATAATAAAGCACAAGCAGACAGCATATTACATACACTGTGCATCAAAGATCGCCACTAGTGCAAATAAACACGCCGACAAAATAATATACAAAACTGACAACACTTCAATAGAGTTCAAGAAAGGTTCCTGCTCGGGAGCTGCAGCGCAAGCAGCTGAGCAAGCTGATGAAACTGCGCTTGTTTGACACTTATATCCTCCTCACTCTGAAAGATAAACAAGCAGACAGGTGACAGGTTTTGCACATATAAGTATCAGTGTTGACAATTCATCACATTTCTTACTGACGAATAAAGTGACATAGTTTAAAATAACATTAACACAATATGGTATTGTTTAGGTTAACGCATGGCAAGAAATGACATTGTGAAGGAGTTGGCAGCTTCACGACACCACTGGATTACAGATCAAGAACTCATAAGTATCAATGGTTAGTGTGTTGTAAATTTATCGCATTTCATATTGCCAAATAAAGAGATGGTTTAAATAATAGTAGAATGATATGACATTGTTCATAGTTAAGATGTTGCAGAATATGACATTGTGTTGTAGTGGGTAGGTTCACCACACCACTTGATTACGGATCAAGAACAGAAGCATACATGCAGTGGAAAAGAAGATCACTTGCTCTGTATAGTTTAATTACATGGTATGAAGAAGGAACTTGGTTGTACAACTGAAAACTTAAATTGAGAAGGACAAACTTTTGTTTATGAACTACATAATAAACTTTAAACATGCAGTTTGATACAAACACCAAAAATAAACAGCTGTTCAGTCATGCCTAACCAAATATACACAACAAAGTTTGAAGGCTTGAGAAGGACAAACTTAGATTATTGGTAAAGACAGGCTCTATAAAGCCCTTGTCCATGCTGATGGGGGGGGGGGGCAATTCAAGAAGTTTACCACAAAATCTTCTTCATAAGCATTGCCTTTATTCTACATTTTGTTAAGAGTAAATATAGATGTGATAATATAATAAAAAATGGAGAATATTTAAGATAAGATGAAGAGTGATGCTACATGACCAAGTAGCTATAAATGTAAGTACAGCGATACAGGCAAAAGGTACAGCCAAGAGCAATGCAGAGCTAAACTTCTTCAGGACCATCAGTGTTATCCAACCTTATGGTAAGAGTAAATATAGATCTGATGCGTAGAAAATGGAGGTCAAAGGAAAATAAGCTGCAGAGTGATGGTACATGAACAACTACATGTCAATATAAGTACACTGATAAAGGACAATAGGTACTTACAAGAAAAATGCAGAGCTAAAAAAATTCATTGGCATTGGATATATTCTACACTAATGTAACCATTCATACAGATCAGATAATTTGGAGCGAACAATTGATAAACAAGCTATCATGCATACTGCTATCACATAATGAACCAGGTATGAATGCGAGTACAGAGATACAAGACAACAGGTACTAACAAGAGCAAAGCAGCGGACAGCATATTTGTGATATCATGCCGTTCTTTTCAATCCGGAATTCTTCTTCAAGCTGATTTCCTGCAGATGCGAAAAAGTAGAAGTTCAAATTGTCATGTGATATCATAGACAGTACCTCATCATGGGAATGAGACCCGTGCATAACAAGGTTTTTCCATTCAATGTCTTCTAAATTTAGCATAGGAGACTTCACCAGAAATTCATTTATAGACTTGCCATCAAAGTGTGATTTCCTCAGGTAACACCGATACTGCTGCAATGCTTCCTTGAAATGCACAAGCAAGCTTTGCTCGTCATGACTATCCAGATTGACCCTCGCCTACTTACAACAATGTAATGTAAATCATTGATGTGTTCAATCAGCAGAAAACAGGAAAATAATCATCATGAATAAGAGCACTTACACGTAAGTGGGACAGGAAGATGTGAAAATGGTGTTTGTCTTCACTAAAATCTTCCCATGATGGGAATATATGCACGTAGTCCCTAACAACATTGAAAGCATTGTCTTTAAAACTGGGAATAACTGGAGTGGGGTTCCAATCTGCAGGAATTGGTTGTCTCTGTAGTTGGGATAGGTGTTCGGCCGGTGGACTTGCTGTACTTTTTGCTGGAGTGGGATTTTTCTGTGGTACGGCTGGTGCTATGGCAACTGAAATCGGCATACCTTTAGCTGGAGTGCAGGTCCTGTGTGGTGGAGCTAGTGGTGTGGCCAGTGAAGTATGGGTACAGTCTGCTAGAGTCGGTCCTACGTTTTGTGTCACTGGTTGTACAACCAATATAAGTGGGGTGTTGTCTGATTTCTCTGGCACCACCACATTTTTCAAGGACTTTGCTGGTGCTCCTTCAGGTTCAGCAATCACCCTCTTACTTTTTGATGTATGATGCACAAGAACATCATTTGAGTGAAAAAACATGGTAGATGACAGATGGAATACGTATTGATAATGGATGGGCATGGCATCTTGACATATATGATGAGTAAACTAAGCACATGGCAGTGCAACAAAGTAGAAGAAATGCAAGAAAACATATGCACGATACGCGCAATCAATAAAACCTTGCTAAACTAGAATAGACACCTTGATGGGTGAAAAGGACAAGCCATCTGCCTTTGACTCCTCGAGGTTAGAATAGTCATTAGGATCATATTCTGAACAAGAATCTACAGGTGGGGAGCGTATGAGTCTCATTGCATCTATAATGGCACTCAATGCCTTGGTGCCAATTTTGTAAGTCATTGCAGTGTTCCACAATATTCTTCTGATGCGCGGATTCACTGTAATTTCATATAATATCTGAGAACCATGAAAATATAAATAGTAGTGAGATTATCTTTGTAACGTAGATGATATTCTAATATAGGGGTGCCCCTGTAAACCCTTGTGTGCTATCACTGGATTCTGATGAGAGATCTCATGTGTGCTGTAATATGGTGCATACGTTAATATAATCTGGCACAAGTACACACAACAATAGGTTCCAGAAGTAAGGATAGTTGGCAGATGATAGGTTCATAATATACTATATAGAGAGTTCATTGCCAAACCATGATAACAAGAGCACACAACAACTAGGCAGATCATAGTGTACATGAATGGGGTACACCATAACCACGATATATAAATCGGGAAAGTAGAACTGGATGGAAAATACGGTGTTGTATTGCCGCTACTAATTGAAAGCCCATCGATTACAGGCTAGCTCTATCAGCTGTTGACTGCAAATGTCCCTGCTCCCCTTCCAGACAAGGAACATACTGTACGTACTAAATACAAAATAACAAAAGAGGAACATGTTAAAGAACAGAAGAGGAAGCATATTCTTCAGGTTCCGCTGAATTGCATACAATGTTGGTTGCCCACTCATGATGAATCACAGCGCCCAAAGAAATGCAATTCCATCCAGTCTCTCTATATGTGGCGACATGCATTTGGAAAATAAAGTGGGAGCATTACCCGGCCAATTAAATGTGTGTATTTTAACTAATATCAGTATCATATCATGATTCGTATTTGAAGAAGTAAGCTTTGGACTTATGATTGGTGTGTTGTTTAGCTTCAAGAGTGGACTGCTGCTAGTGCGACACATAGCAGCTACACAGATCATAGTGTAGATATAAAGGGAAAACCGTAAGCATCAAGAGTAAAATCAGCAAAGTGGAACTTGCTGGAATATATGTGCTAGTATTGCCGGTATGGCTAGAAAGGCTTCGGATACCAGCTCTCTTCAACTGAAGGTGCGGTACTGTTAATATCAGTGTAACTATCAAAGGCGACACAGCTCCCTGCATTTCCTTGCTAATCTTCTAGGATTCAAGTGGGAAGGCCACTACAAATCGTATTCCTATGTTTACAAAATCGTACGAATCAAAGAGGCCCAAAGAGTTCAATGTGTCCATCACAACCGACCGTATAGACCTCTACACTGCAAATGCCCCTGCTCATCTTCACTACAAGGAACATATTGTACTACTATCATACTCCCTCCGTTCCAAAATATAAGTCTTTGTAGAGATTTCCACTATGGATCACATACAGATGTATATAGATACATTTTAGAGTGTAGATTCACTCATTTTGCTCCATATGTAGTCCTAGGTGGAATCTATACAAAGACTTGTATTTAGGAACGGAGAGAGTACTCATTAAAGAAGAACAGAAGAGGAACATGCGAAAGAAGAGCAAGCAAATTTTGGATAATAAAATGTTCGTTGCGTAGTGCCCACACATGATGAACCAGAGCGCATTAAGAATGCAACTCCCTGTTGTCTCTCTATATGTGGTGCACATGCTTTTCGAAAGTAAAGTAGGAACATTAGCTGACCAATTAAACATTATCTGTTTTAGTAATATCAGCATCATATCAGATTCGTATTTGAGAAACAAGTTTGTAATTATGAGTGGCACGTTGTTTAGCTTGATGGATTCAGGAGCAGTGCTAAGCAGGTACAATGATGGTATTGAATAAAAAGGCATGTCTGCATGCAAGTCGCGTGACTTTTGTCATTTGGGCCAGTCGACCATTTTAGGCGGTTGGATGAAGATCCTATGTCTCCTAACCCTTCTTATTCCTCGTCTGATTCTTGCCATACATAACACTGCACGGGCCTCCGGCCAAACCACCAGCCCCCACCACCTGTGTTCCTCCGCCACCCCCACCCCACCCACGCCCCACCCGCGTCGAGTTTTCTTCATTCGTAGAGGCCCCACCACCGCCCCCACAACCACCATCACCACCTGGGCCCCTTCCTTCGTACCGGCAAACTCCGGCGAGCTCTCAAAAATCGACTGATTGAAATTTAGTCTATTGTCATTTAACTAGTGTGAAATATAAAAGGGGAAAACCATAAGCATTGCGAGTATAGTGTTGAGCGTGCCATGGCGGATCTGAAGGTGCAAACTGGACAAAGGCAACTTTGCAACCAATGTTTGCTTTCAACTAGCAAGTAAGTGATGGACAAGAAATTGGAGTGAAGCAGTGCCGATCTATTTTCTTGCCGCGATAAATAAGTTGAGAAGATACGAAAGAGTACCGCCTCTGGTGCGGCGCCATGTATGCATCTGCTGAGAATTTGACGGTGCTGCTATAGTGATGGCTGTCGGCAGCGTGCAAGCAGATCTAGTAGGGTAGAGGGTGGTGGCGGGGCGCAGTGGACGAGACGGTCATAGGAGCGGCACCAGCAAGGTGGTCGACGGCAGGGATGAAGCGAGAGGACGGGATGCAAGGATCCCGGTCCGAAGCCGCGGATGAGAGAGGTCGATCTCTTGTAATGGATGACGGCATCGGGGTATCAGCTCTGGCATGGTGGAGGAGGACGGCGGTGGATGGGGTGTCGGATGGAGGAGGCTAGGGTGGAGAGGTTGTTTTGGCGCCCACAGAGTATGAATGGGGAAATGAAGGGAGAGAGGAAGGGGTGAACCATGTCTTCAGGGCACGCTTGTCCCAAATGCGAGGAAATCTACAAAGTTAGCCCCCGTTTAAAATTTCCTACATCACATCAATATTAGTCGGTTGGGGATAGGGCGGTAATCTCGCATACACCGAATATTTGCCGACGAGAGTTTGTTTTGGCGCCCACCATGTATGAATCGGGAGGGAGTCGATTTCGGCCGAGGAGACACTGTGTTTTGGCGCCCACCATGTATGAATCCGGGTGAGAGGCGGTTATGTCATATTTGAGTGAAATTACAAACTTACCCCTATCGAAACCTATAGAAATCGAGCCGATATGCTTTGCGTGTCAGGGATAGGCAGTAATTTCCATCTCGCAGATTTTTGTTTTGGGCGGTTACTACGACTTTCCCTGCTTCGTTCATATTTTTGCAGAGCAAGAGTGCACGTTTACTGTGACAACTCAATTCGAATCCTGTTTGTATTCTATTTTTGTTCTGGCAAGATCCATTTGCAATTTGAATAAAATTATATATACATCATTTTTTATATATACTTTCAAAAGAACAACAAAGAATTCTGCTCCTTTATATGTATACAATATGATTTACAAATACAATGATCTCAAAATCATAGGGTTGAATTCAAAAAAAATTAAACCAAATTATGTTCTACTAAAATGTATGGATCAGTAATATCTACATATTAAACTAGATAATTCCCCCGCGCGTTGCTGCGGGATTTTCTTGAAATTATTTTGCTGAAATTCAGTTGAGCAAAATATAAGTAATGAATTTATTTGACTTGATTATCTGATAGATGCATAAAAGTTTCATAAGATAAACATCATAATATATGGCTAAATTTCTTGGAGTTGTCAACGCTGGTGCCTTCTTCCTTGTGAACAAAATGTACATGTGGGATTCCTTTCTTGATGTACTCAAAGATGTATTTGTCGGCCTTGAATGGATGATCTTTTGTCGTGTCGTCTTGAAAACAGGCGCTGGTTGTTGGCAGTTTCGTAGCATTATATAGCCTCTATGTACTTTTTGTGTGCTTCTCTTGTTGGATGTGTTGCTGAAGGTGGCAGAACTTTTCATGGTGCATTAGATTGCATGTTGTAGGAAAATAGGGATGCATATCGTTAATTGCGTAGAAGGAACTTACAAAACAAACTAGGTATGTAACAGTCGTACCTGTTCCTGGCTTCCTGTTGGTTGTCCATGTACTTGCGAAAGCCAATATTTATTTGTGGGGAAGATGAACTTGTAGGGATACAATGAACGATGGTATGGGTGTTGTTATATATAGATGTGTGGCAGTCATAAAAACATGTAACCGAAAGATTTTGTTTTGAAAATAGTTAATACACAACAAATATAGCAGTGAATATATAGAAAATTATAGATGGTACTTATATTAATATAGCACATGTGTGTAAGATTTGGGCGTGGTGATTGTTTGTTTGGATTCCTTGCAAAGAAAAGAGTTGGTTGGAATGGCCATTCACAGTACTGTCATTAGCGTGGCCCAGTTAAATAGAAAACTAAAATAAAATAAACTACTATCCATGGAGTGTAATTTTCCTGGCCTAGGCGTTCCATGTCATGTGATTGGACATGGTTCCGAACCAGTCTGGCGTTAATCTGAGTCAGAAGCAAGGGTTGGTATCTAAAATCTAAAAATTTGTAAGCAGTGAAGGCTAGCCTGTGCGGCATTTTCTGCAGTTTATGAGGGTTTTGAAGCGATACATACTCTGTAAAGGAAAAATCAGAGATGACATTATAATAGAGATCCTGATGTTAACATTCAAAATGTAGTGCAAACATAGTTTGGTATTTATAGAATTATGACTAAAAGTACCCTCGTAAACTCATACACGTTGAGCAATGGTACTCTGGTGGTTTTAAGGGGAAAGGAGAAAAGACAGAGAGAAACTCAATGCATTCAAGCATTATCCAGTAATGAAAACCTTTCCTGTATGATTGTCTTCTCCACATGTTAACATGTGGCATGAATAGTAAGACCCTTCCTGTTTGATTGTCTCCTCAACATGTTAACATCTGTCATGAAGAGTGATATAAGATTTCAGTCTAGGTGTGTTACATGAATGGAAATTCTAAAATTTATAAGCACTCAAGGACATAGCAGGAAGCTAGGACATGATGCATCAAAAAGAAGTTTCTGGGTTACAATGGAAGCTCAACAAATAAATATTGAATGAAGCAACATTATATTGAGATTGATATTGAGCAAACAAAATTGCAGAATTAGCAACCTAGGAGAATTTGGGAATATTATGTACCAGTAGAAGGCAGAAACCAAATGCGCTTGTGTTTGCAGTGAGGGAAACCCAATGAAGATGACCACTTGGGCATAATTGAGCATGCAATACCTGTGAAAGTATAAATTTTTGATGCAATCAACAATATATCATACATAGAGAATATGGAGGAAATGGCAGGGAGTTGCTCACCGGAGGGAGCATGAGTGGTGTGGGAGAGACCTGATGGGAAGGAAATGAGGTGAGGCCGAGCAGACTTTAAAGAGCAATCCAACAGTTTCTTATGGAGATGGTGGGGAGAGGAAGTGAAGCGCCTTGAACATTATTACGAGAGGGAGCATCCGACATCAATTAGTCAGCTGGCTGTTCGCTATCCATGGTGACCAGGGAAGATACACAGGGTGGGCCAGTGTCGTGGAAGCAATGGGCTGCAGAGAGGATGTACAGTAGGCCGTGTAAGGTTGCTATGGCCCTTTTCATAAAAATATATATAGGATTATATATGGAAAAAAAGAGGAAATTCTCTTGCGACGAACAGAGTACAGTACCTTGCGACAAATAGAGTACTGAGTACAGTACCTTCAAGTTGACAGATAGTGTCGCCGTAGTCCGGAGCTCGTTGTCGTTGCCAGCAAATCAATAACCAGGAGGTCGTGCATAAATTTGTGCTGGATTAGCCGGGACGGCATCCAAGGCAGGAGGTTCTTGCTAACACCGTCGCCAAGTTCGGATGGGCAGCAGCGAGTCCATGGTTGAGCAGCCCGACACCGATCCCCAACCACGACACCACTGGCCACTGCTCCGTTGCGAAGTAGCCGTGGCAGGCACCGCAAGTATGGATGAGAGTGAAAGGGGAGGAGGGAAGGAGGTGGCCGCCGCGGAAGGAGTGTTGTGCCACGGGAGGAAGGGCGGATGCCGACTTGGTAGTGAGGCATGGCGGAGAGGGATGGAGCGGCGAGGGGATCGACCAACGGATCCTGCGCAGGGCGGCGAGGCAGGGTGTGCAGTGCGCACGGGGAGCCGACCGACCGGGATCCTGTGCTGGCGGCGCGCCGTGGTGGAGAAAGGGGAAAGCAGGGGAGGGAGTCAGGGAGGAAAGCGGGGGCGTGCTTGCATCAACAAAAAAGGACATTGAGGACGATGGGCCGGGCTGGACTATGTTCATCGTCAACTTCTCTGGTTGGCCCTACCAGCAGTAACTGAAGCTAACGTGTGCAGTAACTGAAGACAGCATGTTCTTTTTTCTTGTGGCTGGTCCCGCTTGTAAGCCTCTAATTAAACGCTGACGGGGTTGTGCTGCTGATGTGTATAGCCTGCATGTCAAGAGAAATAGGTTAGTGGGGATGAACTATTTAGGTATTATAGATAACATAGATGCGCGTGAATTCATATGAGTATGCAAGTTAGATAGATCAATTTTGGTTCGAGTATGAATTACATGTATCATCATCTCGAGTTCAAATATTTGAATCCCTTTTATGTTAACTCCTTTCACGCCCATCTCTCTGGCATGCTCCTTCATGTAGCTATCATTCTCTTTTCTCCAGCTCACCCGCACTCTCATTTCATGTTTCTCCTATCTTTGCAAACATGGTCTCTCGACGTCTCCCTTGAGAAGTGTCACACTCTCCCTATCATTATACATTACATGGTTTTCATTATCTCTCACGTCTCTACCGTTCTCTGGTATCACTAGGTACCTAAGCTTTCTTTTTCACCACCACACACACAGTCTCACTCATCTTTCACTTTGTCTTTCTCTCTATGGGGTTCTCTCACACACCCTATATGTCTCTAGATATGACTCATACCACTAAAATTACTCTCTCCCGCAGACACAACATTTGTTGTGGTCTCCTTTACGTCTCCATCCTAGTTATAAACCGACATTATTCATGTGTTTACCGATCAGACAAACTCCCCCCGCTCTCTCTCTCTCTCTCACACACACAGCTCCTGCTTCCACTCCCCTTCCCGACTATCATCTCTCTCTCTCTCTCTCTCTCTCACAAAACTCCCGCTTTCGCACCCCCGACTCGTATTTCCCTCACATCATTGATCGACTAGCCTCTGATAGGTTTATACACCCGCCCACTCGTGCTTCCACTATCGTGTGCATGTCTATCTTGCGCTCCTTTAATCTATGTAGATTTTTCATCCCTTCTTCAGACACGCCCTCTTGATCGTGCACACACACACTATCGCCTCATTTTAAGCTGATACCTCCCGCAAACACACTCTTTGTGTCTTTGTCACGCATGCACTCCGTCCTCCTCCTCTCTCCCTCTCTCTCACTCACACAACACACACACATGGGCTTTTTGCAACAACTAGCAAGATGCCCATGCATTGCACGGAACATCAAGATGCATTTGTATGAGTAGTTTATCTTGTGGGAGAAAAGGATGAATGAGGGAAGGCCTTATTTGCAAATGTGGAGAGGGGTCTAGGTATCTTTTTTCAGAATTTCCATAGTTTCCTTCCTATCCGTCTGATATAAATCGAACGGCTTCTATTGCAGGATGGCAGGCACACCATCATCACCAACTCTGTTTTTATCTCTAACTAGCAAGATGCCCGTGCGTTGCACGTAACACCAATATGCATTTGTATGACTAGTTTATCTTGCGAGAGAAAAGGATGAATGAGGGAAGGCCTTATTTGCAAATGTGGAGAGGTGTGTGGGTACCTTTTTGCAAAATTGCCATAGTTCCCTTCCTATCCGTCAGATATAAATCGGACGGCCTATATTGCAGGATGGCAGGCACACCATCATCACCAACTCTGTTTTTATAAGAGTGTAGATATATATATTATATTATATATTACTCCTATAAAAAGCATAGTCGGTGATGATGGTGTGCCTGCCATCCTGCAATATAGGTTGTCTGATCTATATCTAACGAATAGGAAGGAAACTATGGCAATTTACCCGCACTCCTCTCCACATTTATAGATAAGGCCTTCTCTCGTTCATCCTTTCTCCCACAAGCTCTTGATGTTCCGTGCAACGCATGGGCATCTTGCTAGTAAGAATAGAAATTAGAGATATACCACTTCTCGAATCTTGAAACCAATAACATTCCTCCCTTATCTCATCAAAAACGCCAAAGGAATATATTTTGAGTGAAACATAAGATATTTTTAGTGATACACGTATTTCAAAACTAGACTCTTTTTTCTATCAAATCAGTGAATATGTATTAAGCTACTTTGATCGGGTGGCAACGCATTGGAACATTGCTAGTAGTTATTACTAATGTAATTTTTTGGACACCAGACAAATGGTGGAGTACATATACGAAGAGAAGAGGCGCACGCACGCAGTCGGTCTCTCACTGTCTCACACGCATGAGAGTTACGTAAAGGCACCGTTAACAAATAAACCCTAAAACCCTTGGTGCACGATTGCTGCATGCGCGAGTACCAGGTACGTGGTGGATCTCACCTTTGTAGGAATAGTCAGCTCACGTGATAACTTGATTCGTAGGAGTTGATGGTTTGGACCATAGGTGAACGACCTGTAGGCGGTGGCTCGCCAGTTGCCACAGATTGAGTAACCACGTTTAAAATATCATTTTTAGGGGGGTGAGAGTTTTGATTTTCAAGGGCGCGTTATAAGTACTTAAGTAGTTTTTAGAACGATTGGTATGGAGCAAAAATGGAATTCATAACTACTACCTCCTTGGCTTATGGTTGTATGCGTTTATGTTGCGAGATGTTGAACCTGGTAGTTCTATGGCAAATACTATGGTTTAGATGTTGGTTTTCAGTAATGAAAATCGGAAGGGGGAAACCCTTCTTTGATAAAAAAACTACTACCTCCATCCTGGTTTACTAGTCCCCATCGTATTTTGGGTCAAAGTTGTCCATGAATTTTACTTGTAAAATGTGAAGGGAAAACGAGATTTTGTTATACCCAAACAAAAAAAGGACTGGAGGGAGTGATTGCTCTGACACAGACATAACCTTCATAGCGCAGGCATTGAATCAGCGCGCCGGCCAAGAGGGCCCCACTCGTTGTAGGCCAGGCTGGACACGCCTCCTTGCCACATGCAATCGGCTTCAAACTGCCCCACCTGCCTCAATTGAATCCGCGTGTGTGGCGGCAACACGTCCTTCCTTGAGCCAGCTGGCATTTTAGAACACAACGTCGGCTGGCTCCTCTCGTCCGCTCTCTATTTAAACGAGTCCAGACGCCTGGCAAGAACCGCACCACACCGATGCTCCCCATATCCTCCTTGCACCATTTCTCCACACTCTCCATAACATCCGATGAGCAGGAAGACGTGTTCTCCATCATAAAAGCCGGCTGGGTGCCCCGACAAGCCAGGCAACTCGCTGCCCCACCTCCCTCCCTGCCCCAGGCCGTCAGTATGATGGGCGAGGCTGCAGGTGGGCAAGCGGAGGAGCAAGCTGCCGCTCCAAGCTGGCCCCTGGTGCATCAACTCGATGCTCCAAGCCTGCTCGCAGAGGAGTGGCCAGTTGCTGCATGCCGGCACACGGGGGACCACGACGTCCAGTGCACCGTGGTTGGTCGCGCCACCCGATGCAAACGTTGGCGGAACCATGGCATGTTGGTGGAGGTGGCCAACACGTTTGCAGCCATCGCCGACACTAAGGAATAGTAAACCACGGGAGCCGCCGCCGCTCTGAACCCACGAATGCTACGACCACCGCGTTGCCGGCATAGACATCCGGTGTGTTGCCCGGTTTGGCTCAAAACATCATGGACCCCAGCCGCGGCCGGCATTAGAAATTAGACCTACTTCCAGAAGTTATTCGCGATTAGTCAAAAAATGACCGAAATATAATTAATTATGCATGGTCTTGACTTGTTGTGCTTGCACTGGTAGTAGGAACTAGAGGTTATTCTATATTTATAACTCTCCTCACATTTTTTTAGCTTTGAAGTGAATCATGGTTGTGGACATTATCTATGAATGTGCAGATATCTGTGAACATGAGTTTGATGTGGAAGTTGAACTTAGAATGTTGGGCTTGCGCGTGAACTATACCATGTCCAATACTTTGTTTGTTATTGTTTAGAAAGTAATTGTTGTTATTACATGACCCGAAATTTTTTATTTTGTGCCACATCAGTAGATGCACGGACATGACAACAGGCATCCTGACTGGATAAACATTTGAACCTAGCTATTATGAAGGAAAATTTGTATTGACAACAGTTTTAGATAGCAGGAGACGCCTAGCCTGCTCTGCCTCTGCTAGCTTCTTTCTGGCTTCTTCCATCTCTTCTTTGGCTTGGGTGAAGAGAGCATTTGATTGCTCTTTTCGCGTCTTCAGGAACTCAGCTACATTCTCAAGGGCTGTTGAATGCTTTCTTTCAGCCTTTACTAGAGCCACGAGGACACGAACAGTTGACGACTCCACCTGGCTTGTGTGTAATCCAGCATCATCTGGGAATTTGCACCTTGTGTCTAATCCAGCATCATTAGGGAACTGGCACCTTGTGTGTAATCCAGCCTCATTTTGGAAACATGATCTCGAGGTTGACCATACTTCCCTCCTCGCAGGAACTGCATCCTGACATGAAGTAACTTCTTTTTTAGATGAATACTCAGAGCAACCCAGATCCATTTAGTAGAAGCCAAATAAATAGGACTCGGAGAAGTGAATTCAAAAGGAAAATATAAAAACAGACTACAAGGTGAGAACACCCACTTCCTACATCAAGCTAAAAACGGAAGCACTAGGACGATTAAGACTCTTCTTATTACACATCGAAGAACATGAGGCTAAGAGAAACAGGAAACTACAACATATACACATCGAAGCTCGTTTTACAGGTTCGGTGCAACTCCTCTTTAACTTGCCACGCTCCTTGAAGATGTCCCCAATATCCCGTGCTTGGTCTTCATTTCTCCTTTGCATGTTCGCACTCGTGGTTTTAAAATCTCAACATGGCAAGAAAAATATACTAGTAATAGTCACGCATCTTGTGGGCAACATTAAAGCACTTGTCTGCCATGTTAGAGCATCTCCAACAGAAGCGCAATGCGCGGTGCTTTAAAAAGTGTTTAGAGTGCTGAGATCGAGAAGTAGAGATAGAGAGTAGAGAATAGAGAGTAGAGACATAGATAGTTCTCGGCATAGATAGATAGATAGATAAAAAATAGATAGTTCAACTACTCCTCGTCATCCAACTCCTCCTCGGTGATGTCCTCCTCCAACGTCTCAATGTAAGCATGAAGATACCGATCATTGTCGAATTCCCAGGGCGACACTGCTCCTAGCCTCATGTTGAATTCAGCGTCAGCTTTTCGCGTACGCTTGTCCTCGTGATAGGAGGCTCGCTCCACCCTCCTCTTCTCCCTCTCTGCCCTCCTTTGTGTGTAGAACTCGCGCTCGTTGATGATGTCCTATAGGAAGCTTTGGCGCCACAGCGCCATAGCTTCCTCGTCCATCTCGGCGATGCCGAGACGGTGCTCCCGCCTTCGGTTGTCTGGACGATCCTCGTCGGTGATAAGCCGCAGCAGACGCGCGAGCTCCTGTGCCCGCTCCCGTGGCGGCACGTTGGGGAAGTTCAATGTTCTATGAGGCCACCGGAGGCGCCACGTCGCCGCGTCATACGCGTAGGCGGCCTCGTTGGTGGTGTTGAAATTGCTGAGGCCAAGGCACATCCCACGGAACCGGATCTTGGCGGAGAAGCCGCTGGAGCGGCGCGCGCGGACGTTGCGGTATCCCCAAGTTTCCCGGCGGCATGGTGGCACGGCGGCGGCGAGGCGAGAAAGAGCGGGGAGAGAGCGGTGGCAAGGCAAAACTAGCGCGTGCCCAGCCGTTTTTCCCGCACGCGCGTGATCGTTTCCCGACGTCCCTACTATCTCTACTCTCTTCTTTACTGTTATATTTATTTTATATTTTAAATTTATCTCTCCTCTCTTCTCTACTGTTATATTTATTTTATATTTAATATTTATCTCTAATACTCTACTCTCTACTCTTTTTTTCTAATTTCTTTTCTTTTCTCTACTCTCTACTCTTATAAAACACCTAGGTGGTGATGATGTTCCGTGCAACGCATGTGCATCTTTTCCCTCATTCATCTCTCCTCTCTTCCCTCATTCATCCTTTTCTCCTACAAGATAAACTACTCATACAAATGCCTCTTGATGTTCCGTGCAACGCATGTGCATCTTGCTAGTTCTAAAAAAATTTCATCATTTACCACACTACTGGTTGCAGATGAAGAACCTACCCAAGAACAACACAATACAAGAGCGACACACAATTACAAGCTGATATTTTGTTGGACAATGGAGGCTATAACCAATTACTTTTATGGGAACAATAGCAACCGGGAAATTTGAAGGGTAGGTATGAACAAAATTGGAACTGTACATGTACTTCTAAGTGATTCAATACACACATTACCAATCGAGGAGGAGACGATGGTCGCGGCGGCCTCTGTGCATCATGGTCAGCAATGGGAGTCTGTCAATTGTCCATGACGGTGGTGCTTCTGCGCTTGGCATCGGCTTCCGGGAAGCAGATCCAAGACCATGGAAGACGGTGCTGGGGAAGAGGCTCCGTGTACGACAACGACGATGGACGAGTGCACCGATGGAGAAGGGGAGGAGCACGAAGGCTGTGGTGCCATGGAGAAGTCTATTTTGGTGTGGGGATAGAAAATGGAGAGTATTCAGGTGTTCTACTCTGGGTGCCGGGGTGGGGTTGGCTGGGTAGGGTGAACCTGAAGTTATGAAAACAGGCCCCTACCAAGCGTAATCTGTAGACCTGTTCTGAAGGTTATGATGGTAACTTCGCACTGCTCGGATCAAGGTCATGGGTGATTTTCTCGCCAACCTCAAAATTTTGTGACATTGAACTCCCCGCATGGCATGTTGGGTGATTGGGCTAATCAACTAGCGAGTAGTACTAGTAACTACTAGTACTCCCTCCGATTTTATTAACTCTGCATATTAGGTTTGACTGAAGTCAAACTTCCTAAAGTTTGGCCAAGTTTATAGAAAAACATAAACATTTACCATAGCAAATATGTATGATGTGAAAGTAAATTCAATAATGAATCTAATGGTATTTATTTGTTATTGTATATGTTAATAATTTTTGTTATAAACTTTCTCAGAGTATACAAAACTTGACTTTGACCAATGCTAATACGCGGACTTAAATAAAAACGGAGGGAGTACACATTTTTTCTTAGTTTGTAGTGAATTAATCATTTGTTGTAATTGTGAAATAAATATATTAGGCTGCTGACTTCGAATGTAATGGTCTATACAATTCAATAGTTACAATCATTGTTGAATTCCAAGATGTATACGAGGTCTATAGTACTTCACTATATGCTCAAACTCACATAATCCCAATCAAATGAGAATCTAAATGCATTTCATAGTTATTACTTTCTAGGATGCACCAAAACCAACCCTAACTCTACATCATCCATTATAAAATCAACATTTTGAACACATCCCAATGTGTGAATGAAACGTGTAGAGAGAGCTTGCGAAGATGGAGCAGATAGGACGGTAAAGATTGTGTCTATGTGGACAAGACACCAGGAGACAAACCTAAAGAGAGAGAGAGAGAGAGAGAGAGGAATAAGTTAGGTTTGTGATATAGATGGAGACATGTAATATACGTGAGATGTGTGTGCATCCGGATTCTGTAGACGTGGAAGGAGAAGAGACAACAGGTTTGATGAGAGAACTGAAAAACATGGGCGAGAGGGGAAGGATCTCATGGGTTGAGGGATTGATAATTTTGTGCAGGAGAGAGAGGGATTGGTAATTTTGTGCGGGAGAGAGGGGGGGGGGAGGAATCAGTCAACCATCGTCACATCATCCTGCTTCCACATGGCCCCGCATTCTCTAGTGCAGTGTGGTCGCCGTCTTTGATCTCCTCGATGCCCTCTTTGAAGGATGAGGTGTTGTGCATGCTGGGGTGCAGAGAAGCACAAGCGAGAGTGGTCGCCATATAGCCTTGGATGGGGATGAATTGTGTGCTCGGGGGAGGGGGATGATACGTCTCCAATGTATCTATAATTTTTGATTGCTCCATGCTATATTATCTACTGTTTTGGACATTATTGGGCTTTATTATCCACTTTTATATTATTTTTGGGACTAACCTATTAACCGAAGGCCCAACCCAGAATTGTTGTTTTTTTCCTGTTTAAGGGTTTCGAAGAAAAGGAATATCAAACGGAGTCCAAATGGAATGAAACCTTCGGAAACATGATTTTCTCATCAAATAAGATCCAAGAGACTTGGACCCTCCGTCAAGAAAGCCACGAGGGTGGAGGGCGCCCCCCCTAGGGTGCGCCCCTGCCTCATGGGCCCCTCGAAGCTCCACCGACGTACTTCTTCCTCCTATATATACCCACGTACCCCCAAACGATTAAATACGGAGCCAAAAACCTAATTCCACTGCCGCAACTTTCTGTATCCACGAGATCCCATCTTGGGGCCTATTCCGGAGCTCCGCCGGAGGGGGCATCGATCATGGAGGGATTCTACATCATCATCCAAGCCCCTCCGATGAAGTGTGAGTAGTTTACTTCAGACCTATGGGTCCATAGTTAGTAGCTAGATGGCTTCTTCTCTCTTTTTTGATTTCAATACAATGTTCTCCCCCTCTCTCGTGGAGATCTATTCGATGTAATCTTCTTTTTGCGGTGTGTTTGTTGAGACCGATGAATTATGGGTTTATGATCCAGTCTATCTATGAATAATATTTGAATCTTCTCTGAATTCTTTTCTGTATGATTGGTTATCTTTGCAAGTCCCTTCGAATTATCAGTTTGGTTTGACCTACTAGATTGGTTGTTCTTGCCATGGGAGAAGTGCCTAGCTTTGGGTTCGATCTTGCGGTGTCCTTTCCCAGTGACAGAAGGGGCAGCAAGGCACGTATTGTATCGTTGCCATCGAGGATAACAAGATGGTTTTTTTTATCATATTGCATGAAACTATCCCTCTACATCATGTCATCTTGCTTAAGGCGTTTCTCTGTTTTTAACTTAATACTCTAGATGCATGCTGGATAGCGGTCGATGAGTGGAGTAATAGTAGTAGATGTAGGCAGGAGTCGGTCTACTTGTCTCAGACGTGATGCATATATACATGATCATACCTAGATATTCTCATAACTATGCTCAATTCTATCAATTGCTCAACAGTAATTTGTTCACCCACCGTAGAATACTTATGCTCTTGAGAGAAGCCACTAGTGAAACCTATGGCCACCGGGTCTCTTTCTCATCATATCAATCTCCATCACTTTATTATTGCTTTGCTTTTTTACTTTGCCTTTTACTTTTCACTTTGCATCTCTATACCAAAAATACCAAAAATATTATTTATCATCTCTTTTAGATCTCACTTTCGTAAGTGACCATGAAGGGACTGACAACCCATAAGCGCGTTGGTTGCGTTGAGCTATTGTTTTTGTGTAGGTACAAGGGACTCGCGCGTAGCCTCCTACTGGATTGATACCTTGGTTCTCAAAAACTAAGGGAAAGACTTACGCTACTTTGTTGCATCATCCTCTCCTCTTCGGGGAAATCCAACGCAGTGCTCAAGAGGTAGCAAGAAGAATTTCTGGCGCCATTGCCGGGGAGTCTGCGCAAAAGTCAACATACCAAGTACCCATCACAATCCCTATCTCCCATATTACATTATTTGCCATTTGCCTCTCGTTTTCCTCTCCCCCACTTCACCCTTGCCGTTTTATTCGCCTTCTCTCTCTATCCTCCCTCTCTTTCTCTATTTGCCTCTTTTTGCCCGTTTGCTTGCTTGTGTGTTAGTTTGTTTGCTTGTCGTTATGGCTAGTCCTTTACCTTCTGCCTCTATGTCTGAAATTGGGGAAACTATTGCCGATAATAATTCTGATGCTCCTACTAAAGAATCCACTATCTCACATATAAAAAGATTTTGTGTTGGTAGTGGTAATATTATTAGAAAAGGAGTTATTCAGGATTTCTTTACTTGTGCCGGTGCTTTACCTTCTATGGGTAGTTCTATTCTTCAAAGAACTAGTAGTCTTGCGGACGCTATTGCCATGCTTGTAGTTGAGCTTGAAAGACAATTCATGCACATGCATCCTTCTATACAAAGGATTTTCCTAGAATTTTCTAATATTGAGCATTCTTTTGTTAAGCGTGCCATTACTATCTTTTTGGCTCATGAGTTTCGATTCATAATAAAAGAGGCCAAAGAAATCTTTGCGCATTATAGGGTGGATGCTTGCCGTCCTCCCATAGAGACTATCCTCTTTGATCAAGAAGAAATAAAGCGTTTTCAATCTCTAGACTATGTTGCTTTCAATGAAAATCTTAGAAAAAGGGTTCCTACCAATGTTTTAGTTGATAGAATTTCTGAACTTAATGATGATTTAGCTATTCGATATAATGAATTGGGATATTCTCTTGAATATAGGCTCACAAAGTTGGTTGTGCAATACGAAGGACCAAAGGTGGAACCTATACCTCCCAAGGTTGATCTTGGAGACTTTTATCCCGTTAAATTTAGCCCTTTTGATTACTTTTTCTTGCCTCAAAGAAAATTTTCTGCGGAACATAGAGAATATGAAATGATTTTTAATAATCTATCTTACTATTATGGCAATACCTAGATCTATTCTTGCTTGTTATGCCTAGCTAGGGGCGTTAAACGATAGCGCTTGTTGGGAGGCAACCCAATTTTATTTTTATTCCTTGCTTTTTGCTCCTGTTTAGTAATAAATAATTTATTTAGCCTCTGTTTTGGTTGTCTTTTTTGTGTTTAATTAGTGTTTGTGCCAAGTAGAACCGTTGGGAAGACTTGGGGAAAGTCTTGTTGAACTTGCTGTAAACAACAGAAACTTTAGCGCTCACGAGAACTGCTGTCATTTTTATTTGGAGAGTGATATTTAGTTAATTCTTTTTGCATATGATTAATATATAAATTCCTCACGTCCAGAAATTTACTTTAGAACTTTTGGGGTTCCAGATCTTGCGCTAGCTACAGATTACTACAGACTGTTCTGTTTTTGACAGATTCTGTTTTTCGTGTGTTGTTTGCTTATTTTGATGAATCTATGGCTAGTAAAATAGTTTATAAACCATAGAGAAGTTGGAACACAGTAGGTATAGCACCATTATAAATAAAGAATGAGTTCATTACAGTACCTTGAAGTGGTCTTTTGTTTTCTTTCGCTAACGGAGCTCACGAGATTTTCTACTCTAAGTTTTGTGTTGTGAAGTTTTCAAGTTTTGGGTAAAGATTTGATGGATTATGGAACAAGGAGTGGCAGGAGCCTAAGCTTGGGGATGCCCATGGCACCCCCAAGATAATATAAGGATACCTAAAAGCCAAAGCTTGGGGATGCCCCAGAAGACATCCCCTCTTTCGTCTACTTCTATCGGTAACTTTACTTGGAGCTATATTTTTATTCACCACATGATATGTGTTTTGCTTGGAGCGTCTTTTATGATTTGAGTCTTTGCTTGTTAGTCTACCACAATCATCCTTGCTGTAGACAACTTTTGAGAGAGCCATACATAATTTGGAATTTGATAGAATACTCTATGTGCTTCACTTATATCTTTTGAGTTATATAATTTTGCTCTAGTGCTTCGCTTATATCTTTTAGAGCACGGTGGTGGATTTGTTTTATAGAAACTATTAATCTCTCATGCTTCACTTAGATTATTTTGAGAGTCTTAATAGCATGGTAATTTCCTTAAAATCCTAATATGCTTGGTATGCAAGACTAATAATAAAACTTTCTTATGAGTGTGTTGAATACTAAGAAAAGTTTGATGCTTGATGATTGTTTTGAGATATGGAGGTAATAATATCAAAGTCATGCTAGTTGAGTAGTTGTGAAATTGAGAAATACTTGTGTTGAAGTTTGCAAGTCCCGTAGCATGCACGTATGGTAAACATTATGCAACAAATTTGAAACATGAGGTGTTATTTGATTGTCCTCCTTATGAGTGGCGGTCGGGGACGAGCGATGGTATTTTCCTACCAATCTATCCCCCTAGGAGCATGCGCGTAGTGCTGAGGTTTTTGATGACTTGAAGATTTTTGCAATAAGTATGTGAGTTCTTTATGACTAATGTTGAGTCCATGGATTATACACACTCTCACCCTTCCATCCTTGCTAGCCTCTTCGGTACCATGCATTGCCCTTTCTCAAATTGAGAGTTGGCGCAAACTTTTCCGGTGCATCCAAACCCCGTGATATGATACGCTCTTTCACACATAAACCTCCTTATATCTTCCTCAAAACAGCCACCATACCTACCTATTATGGCATTTCCATAGCCATTCCGAGATATATTGCCATGCAACTTTCCACCATTCCGTTCATCATGACACATTCATCATTGTCATATTGCTTAGCATGTTCATGTAGTTGACATAGTATTTGTGGCAAGGCCACCGTTCATAATTCTTTCATACATGTCACTCTTGGTTCATTGCATATCCCGGTACACCGCCGGAGGCATTCATATAGAGTCATCTTTGTTCTAGTATCGAGTTGTAATCATTGAGTTGTAAATAAATAGAAGTGTGATGATCATCATTATTAGAGCATTGTCCCAAGTGAGGAATAAAAAAAAGAGAAAGGCCATAAAAAAGGAGAAGGCCCCAAAAAAAGAAAGGCCATAAAAAAAGAGAAGGCCCAAAAAATGAGAGAAAAAGAGAGAAGGGACAATGCTACTATCCTTTTACCACACTTGTGCTTCAAAGTAGCACCATGATCTTCATAGTAGAGAGTCTCTCATGTTATCACTTTCATATACTAGTGGGAATTTTTCATTATAGAACTTGGCTTGTATATTCCAACAATGGGCCTCCTCAAGTGCCCTAGGTCTTTGTGAGCAAGCAAGTTGGATGCACACCCACTAGTTTCTTTTGTTGAGCTTTCATACATTTATAGCTCTAGTGCATCCGTTGCATGGCAATCACTACTCCTTGCATTAACATCAATCGGTGGGCATCTCCGTAGCCCATTGATTAGCCTCGTTGATGTGAGACTTTCTCCTTTTTTGTCTTCTCCACATAACCCCCTCATTATATTCTATTCCACCCATAGTGCTATGTCCATGGCTCACGCTCATATATTGCGTGAAAGTTTATATGTTTGATATTACTAAAGTATGAAACAATTGCTTGGCTTGTCATCGGGGTTGTGCATGATGAGAGCATTCTTGTGTGACGAAAATGAAACATGACTAAACTATATGATTTTGTAGGGATGAACTTTCTTTGGCCATGTTATTTTGAGAAGACATAATTGCTTTGTTAGTATGCTTGAAGTATTATCATTTTTATGTCAGTATGAACTTTTTTCTTGAATCTTTCGGATCTGAATATTCATACCACAATTAAGAAGAATTACATTAAAATTATGCCAAGTAGCACTCCACATCAAAAATTATGTTTGTATCATTTATCTACTCGAGGACGAGCATGAATTAAGCTTGGGAATGCTTGATACGTATGATACCTATCTATAATTTTTGATTGCTCCATGCTATATTATCTACTGTTTTGGACATTATTGGGCTTTATTATCCACTTTTATATTATTTTGGGACTAACCTATTAACCGGAGGCCCAGCCCAGAATTTGCTGTTTTTTTGCCTGTTTTAGGGTTTCGAAGAAAAGGAATATCAAACGGAGTCCAAACGGAATGAAACCTTCAGAAACGTGATTTTCTCATCAGATAAGATCCAGAAGACTTGGACCCTCCATCAAGAAAGCCACGGGGCGGCCATGAGGGCGGAGGGCGCCCCCCCAGGGAGTGTCCCTTGCCTCGTGGGCCCCTCGAAGCTCCACCGACGTACTTCTTCCTCCTATATATACCCACTGTCGGTGTCAAAATCGGCGGATCTCGGGTAGGGGGTCCCGAACTGTGCATCTAGGCGGATGTTAACAGGAGGCAGGGGACACGATGTTTTACCCAGGTTCGGGCCCTCTTGATGGAGGTAAAACCCTATGTCCTGCTCAATTTATTCTTGATGATATGGGTATTACAAGAGTTGATCTACCACGAGATTGGAGAGGCTAAACCCTAGAAGCTAGCCTATGGTATGATTGTATGTTGTCCTACGGACTAAAACCCTCCGGTTTATATAGACACCAGAGGGGGCTAGGGTTACACAAGGTCGGTTACAAAGGAGGAGATATACATATCCGTATTGCCTAGCTTGCCTTCCACGCCAAGTAGAGTCCCATCCGGACACGAGACGAAGTCTTCAATCTTGTATCTTCATAGTCTAACAGTCCGGCCAAAAGATATAATCCGGCTGTCCGGATACCCCCTAATCTAGGACTCCCTCAGTAGCCCCTGAACCAGGCTTCAATGATGATGAGTCCGGCGCGCAATATTGTCTTCGGCATTGCAAGGCGGGTTCCTCCTCCGAACACATCACAGAAGAGTTTGAATACCAGGATAGTGTCCGACCCTGCAAAATAAATTCCACATACCCCCGTAGAGAGAATAATATTTCCGCAAATCTTAATCTGCTGACACGCTTTGGCAACATGACATCAGGCCATGGCTCGGTGATTATCCAAACCGTTTTTCTTCAACCAGCTCCACACATAACGCGAGGCGGTTTCTTGACCGTCTTGTCAAAGCAGAGATCGTGTTCCCCGAATTACGGGATTCTCATCAATACGGTCGTGGGTAACCCAACCGCGCCTAGGACTCCTAGATTTTAGGCAAGTCCCAAACGTCCACTAGGAGGACGCTTGATATTCACCCTCTTTATAAAGGGACAAGGCTTTTACTTTTTTCCCTCCTGTGCTCAACCGAATCCTTCCCCCGCCTCGAGTTCTAACACCCAAAGCCCAGGTCAGGTGCTTCAGACCTTCAATCATGTCCGGATCTAGCCTTCAAAGCTGGTGGATGCCCTCCTCCGTTATGGCAGAGGATATCAAGAAGTTGAGGGAGGCCAGATACCTGACCGCCGAGGTTTCGCATCGGCTGCCTGCCCGAGGGCAGGTCGTCCCTACTCCCGAACCCAAGGAGAATGTCGTGTTCATCTCCCACTTCCTCCAAGGTCTAGGCCTCACTCTGGATCCCTTCGTTAGGGGTTTGATGTTCTATTACGGGCTAGATTTCCACGATCTATCCCCGGACTCCTTTCTCCACATCTCGGCATTTATTGTCGTATGTGAGGCCTTCCTCCGCATTACCCCTCACTTCGGCCTGTGACTCAAGACCTTTGACGTGAAGCCGAAGATGGTCGAGGGGCAACATGTAGCGTGCGGAGGCGCATTAATAAGCAAGATCATTGGAGCTCCGTTGCCAAAGGGTTCCTTTCCAGAGGTGTCCGGATTATGGCAACGGGAGTGGTTTTACATCACAGCTCCCAGAAGTGCCAAGTGGGTGGCTGCCCCTGCTTTCCGCTCGGGCCCTCCACCACAACTGATGTCATGGATTAGCAGAGGGCTGAGCTGGGGTCCAGCCAAGGATGTGCCTATACTGCAGAGCCGCATTCAAGATCTCTTCGAAGGAGATTTCAGTCTGGTTACAGTGGTGCAAGTCATGATGGTTCGTCGAGTCCAGCCTTGCAAACGCCGGCCCCTCCGGATGTGGGAGTTCAACCCAGAAGGACCGTGCACTATTCAGAATTTCCTCGGCCTGACGAACGAGGAGATGTATAAATCATTCTTCGGACCCCAAATAGAGTGTCCGGATACTACTGAGGACGTGGGCCTGAGCAGCAACTGCACCGCCGACCAAGTAAGTAATCCTCTAGCCGAACACATCGTCTTTCATTTATCATGACGTCATTCTGAGAAATCGCTCTTTGACCAGGACTGGCTAACAAAGGCGAAGATGATTCGGTGTTCGGCCCCCCTTCCTGAGGGTTTGGACAATCCGGTACTGGAAAAGATGCTCGAGCTAGAACCTTGCCTGGAGCCCTCAAAGGAAGATAAAGGGGGGAATAATGAGGGCGAAAGCGGGCCCCCACCGCTACCAATTCCAACTGAGGGAATGAGCGCCTCTGCGAGGGAGGATAACAAAGGGGAAGAATCTGACATTCTCTTGCCCCGGGGAAGGAAGAGGACCGCCTTTGAAGATCCGAAAGCCAAGGCTTCCAAACGGGAGATGAAATCTCCACTAGAGGGTCCGGCCCCGGAGGGTGTTCTTTCCACACAAAGTCCATGCAGAGATCAGCCCTCTAACGAGCTGTAAGTTATTGAAAAATACTTGATAGTAAAGATATTCTACCTTTCTTCCAAGGAAAATAACTGAAGCATTTATCTCGCAGTTCGGATCTTAGCCCTTCTCAGCAAAGCTCCACTTCGGGGGATCTTCTTCCAGAGATGATGGAGAGCGAAACGCCTCCCCCGGACTCCTCCGCTCAAGAAGCGGGCGACCTTGAAGTGTCGTCTCGGAGGGCCTCCCCGGATCCGGTGAGGCCAAAAGATAATCCTATGGTCACCCGAAGTCCCCAGTATCCGGCTCTTGAAGAGAGCAAACAGAAGAGTCCGACACCGTCTGGTATGTGGTCGGACGTACTGAGTGAGCTGTTGGAGCGAGCGGCCATCTGAGAAGAACACCGTATGTTGATGGGTACGATGATGGAAAGAATTTTGTCCACCGAAAGCGGGTTGCATGAAGCCTTTATGAGTCTACTAACAGGCTTTGAGGTACGTGAAAAGATATACTTTTTGACAGTACCGCACATTTTTAGGTGTGCCCTGTGTAGATAGTAGCCCCTGAGACTCTGGTTGTCGTCGAGAATGGCGGTGAATAGAGGATCGTAGTCCCAGGTAATAACCAAACCGCCTTCATGTGCAGGTGGTTGAAGCTCCGGTGGCTAGCCGGACTAATGAGTTTGCCGAACTAAAGCGGCAACTGGATGCGGCAGATGCCGACATCGAGCTTGTTAACAAGCGGCTTGACGAGGCACAAGGTAAGTGATGTTTTCTGGTGAATGTCACATAGGAAGAGCAGCGTAACGCCAGTATCTTTAATATGTTGTGACTGCAGATGGAGCTGCCACCGTGGAGATCCTTTGGGCAGAACTTGCCCGAGCCAAGGAACAAGCAAGAATTAGTAATGCGGCCGCTTTAAAGGCGGCCGAAGAGTTAAGAGCCGAAAAGGCTGCACATTGCGAGAGCAAAGACAAAATGGCCAACATGGCTGTAAAGTTAAAAGACACTGCCAACCGTTGCTAGTTCCTTGAAGAAGAGAACTAAGCGAAGGCGACGAACCTTGAAAAGGCCACGATGGCGGCCAAAGACACCCGCTCTGCCATGAGGGCAAAGAAGGAAGAGATGCGTGAAGCTGGTGATATTGTGGCTGGGAAGCCCTTTTTGCCATGGAGGAAGTTCGGAGATTCGCGGTATGCCCCTCTGGATCGGCTGTGGAGTTCGGCAGACGCATATCTGGATTTGACGGCGAGTGTCGTCGATGCGGCCGAATACTTCCGAGATCAAACAGATCGTGAAGTGGACAAGCTATTCTGGTCGCAGTTTAACGTTCCAGAGCGTCCGCTTCCACTAACTGATCAGCTTGCCGAATGGGCCGAACTCAATAGATTGCCCGGACTTGCCATGAGGTCCGTCATAGATCATCTGTGGCCGGAAAAGCCGAAGCCGAACAGCTATTTCAGCTTAGTGCAACAGTTCCTTGGTGCAGTGCCGCGCATCAATGCGATGAAGAGGTCGGCGTGCATAGAAGGCTCGCGGATGGCCCTTGCCCGTGTCAAAGCATACTGGGCGGAGATGGATGCTACCACTGTTGCGGCGCAGGGTTCGGCCATAGGCCGAGTGGCTGCCGAGCACTATTTTGAAGAAGTTCTTGAGGGTGCTCGTTTGATAGAGGCCCAGTGCTCGAAGAATATTATGTATGAGTGACACGTATTCCTATTGTAAAAACAATGTTTATGAAATTTATTAAGGTTGTATTTATACTTTTGCCTGAAAGTAATATGATGCCTCATGTGCGGCCGTTTATGTATATATGTATATAACCTGAAAGATTGCAGTCGTCGGCTTCAACCCCCACGCATATAATGCGGAGGTGTTCGCAGAAGACGCGTGTTCACACTTAATCCAACGTCTTGGTCCTATTAAGGAGGTTATAGCGCAGTGAACAAGGCAATCGGACTATAATGCTTTAACACTTTCACTTAGCCATAGGAGTTTGACAGTGGGTCTACTATATAGCCCCTGGTGGCTCCGCACTCTCCCGAATTCAGGGTGCGTACATGCCTGGTCGGGAAACAGCCCTTCGTTAAGGCGGAGGAATTCTAACATTCCGATAGGTCATCGAGTGGTTGACCAGTCTCACGCTATATCATGACAGTCAGTTTTCGGCTTTCTCTACTAAGGTGCTCGTCCGGATGAACCGGGGCACCATCACAGTAGTTCTCCTGGTGCCGCCTTAGCCGATAGAGCGGAACGTAAGGCAGCAAAACACAGGAGCCGGGCAAACCCAACATTTGATCAAAGACATGATTCAGAGCTGATGCATATAAGGCCAAACTCGCGACGCCGAACACTCCCTAAGGTATTTGGTCTTTATGGTATAAACCGGGCCTAAACAGTGCCCTTTGTAAGAAGCCCCTGGTGTCCAGGTACGTGCATTATTCTGACATGGCCACATGCCAAGACGTCAGCATCCTTCTCAATAGTACTGAGAATCTGAGGGATGTGTATCAACAAGAGACAGTAAGAAAGGTTTACGCAGGGTCTTAATCTAAAAAGAATCCTTGGAACGGGTCCCTGCTGCACGTCTGCACCTGTGTCTCTGTTGTGCCGTATCCTGGACGGGTGTAGCACCATGGTCATTTGTAAAAGAGAGGAACTTAGGTGAAAAGTTGTCGTGCAAAAAGGTAGGTTATATTAAAGAAACCACGTACAATTCAAGATGAGCGAAAATTGCCACTTGTTTACGCGCATGGAGCCCCTTGTATTGTGATAGGGGTGTGGCCATCAAACCTGTATTAATTACATATAGTTGCGTCGTGTCCGTGGTCTTAACGACCTGTCAAATGCTTTAGTTGGTGAGGCCATTTAGTGTGTGGCTGCCAAGGCAGCCGCATTTTCTTCGGCGCGCAGGGATCGCTCAATATTTCCTTTTACTGTAATGATGCCACGTGGACCGGGCATCTTAAGCTTGAGGGAAGCGTAATGCGGTATTGCGTTGAAGCGGGCGAAAGCTTCACGTCCGAGTAGTGCTTGATAGCCACTTTGGAACGGAGCAATGTGGAAGGTTAAATTTTTGCTACAGAAGTTGTCGGGGAAGCCGAATACAACCTCTAGTAGAAGGGAGCCCGTGCAATGAGCCCCTGGACCTGGCGTTACTCCTCTAATGGTAGTATTGCTGCGGCAAATTTTGTTGGGTCTATCCCCATTTTGCGGATTGTGTCTTGGTATATCAGGTTTAAGCTGCTGCCGCCGTCCGTCAGGACTCATGTGAAGTGGTATCCGTCAATTATTGGATCTAATACCAAGGCAGTCCATCCTGCGCTCCGGATACTTGCTGAGTAATCCTGATGGTCGAAGGTGATTGGTTGAGACGGCCAGTGGCAGAACTCCGCGGTGATAGGCCCTTGGGAATATTTATCTGGGAGTGCCGCTTTGTTTCTCCCCTTTATCACGTGTAACACGTTTACTGTTTTGACTTCTGGTGGAAATTTCTTCTGTTCCCCAGTGCTTTGCTTGCGAGGCTCATCCTCATCTTCGCTTGGTGTATCCTGCCCCTTATGTTCGGCGTTGAGCTTGCCGGACTGCTTGAAGACCCAACATTCTCTGTGGGTATGATTTGCAAGTTTATCGGGGGTGCTATGGATCTGACATATTTGGTCCAGAATTTTGTTTAGGCTGGACAGTTCATCTCTGGCGCCTTTAGAGGGCGGCTTTTGCTGACCTGGCCGAGAGCTTCTGAATCCGGCGTTTACCGCCGTGCTCTTCGGGCTGTCTTCTTTATTCCGGCGCTTATTATTTTTGCTGCGTCGTGATTTCCCGTTTCCATCTCTAACTTCGGATGTACTTGGGTCGCTGGTGTTGCATCGGGCTAGCCAGCTGTCCTCGCCCGCGCAAAAGCGGGTCATGAGGCTTGTTAATGCTGCCATTGTTCTCGGCTTTTCTTGGCCGAGGTGTCTGGAAAGCCATTCATCTCGGACGCTGTGTTTAAAAGCTGCCAAGGCTTCGGCGTCTGGACAGTCGACTATTTGGTTCTTTTAGTAAGAAACCTGTTCCAAAGCTTTCGGGCTGACTCTCCGGGCTGTTGAGTTATATGACTTAAATCGTCCGCATCCGGAGGTTGGACATAAGTCCCTTGAAAATTTTCCCGAAAAGCGTCTTCGAGCTCTTCCCAGCTTCCAATGGAGCTTTCAGGGAGGCTTTTAAGCTAGTGCCGAGCTGGCCCTTTGAGTTTGAGGGGTAAATACATAATGGTGTGGAGATCATCTCCTCGAGCCATATGGATATGGAGGATATAGTCCTCAATCCAGACCCCAGGGTCTGTTGTTCCGTCGTATGCCTCTATGTTTATGGGTTTGAATCCCTCTGGAAATTCATGGTCCAGCACCTCGTCGGTGAAACATAGGGGGTGTGCGGCACCCCTGTATCTGGGTGTACCGCGTTGTTCGGATGTTTGTTGTGTTGCATCATATGCTGGAGCGCGCTTGCGTGGTCCATAGGGGGTGTGCGCCTTCCTTTTGACGCGAGCCCTCGCGTGGATTGTGTTTGCCGCTCTATGTTGGCCGTGAGGTCGTCTATCCGGCCGGATGGCCGTTTTAATTTTTGGTTGCGGGGGATCTAAGGCCTCCTCATCGAATTCAGGTAGCTACTTCCGCTTCGGGTAGCTCTTGGTGGGGCGATTACCGTCGTACTTCACTGCTATGTTGAGTACTTTACTCCATCTGATTCTGAGTGTGTCTTGCGCAGCCTTGAGCCTTTGCTTCTGCTTTTTTAGACTCCTCGCGGTGGCAACAAGCCTTTGACGGGGATTCTGTTGCTCCGGGTGTCTGTCCGGTGTGATATCATTCGGACTATTATCTTTGACAGAGTCGGGTTGTTCGGTTTGATTCTCCATGTTGCCATGGTCCGGCGATGGTTCACCCTGCTCTAATGCTGGGTCTATATGATCGTTGTTTCTGCCAAGGCGGGATTTGGAGCGGCACTTACGCCGCCGCTTTACTGCTTCTCGAGGGGACAACCCTTCGTTGCGTCCATCAGTTCCTCGTCGTCGTTTTCTTTTGGTGTGTCCACCATGTATACGTCATGTGATGAAGTGGGCGTCATGTGCCCTGTGGGCAGTGGTTCCTGTTCATCTCCTGCATCGTCGTCCGTACCGTCGATGTCTTCGGAGTCGAAGTCGAGCATGTCGGTTAAGTCATCGACAGTGGCTACTAAGTGGGTGGTGGGTGGGCGGCGAATTTCTTCGTCATCCGCATCCCGATCCCGCCGGACATAGTTCGGCCAGGACTCTCCTGACAAGGAGAGAGACTTTAATGAATTTAGTATGTCGCCGAAGGGCGAGTGCTGAAAGATATCTGTGGAGGTGAACTCCATGATTGGCGCCCAGTCGGATTTGATAGGCACGGGCGCAGGCGGTTCGGAGTCTGTGGCCGGGGAAGGATCCGGCAGTTTGGCAACACGGATCTCGTGAAGGGTAAGGTCCATATTCGGCTCGATCGCCGCTGAGGATATGGCCTCCGTGACGGGGTCTATCCACCCGTCCATGGATGGCGCGACTAGCTACGAATTGAGGCTCGGAGCGGCTGCCGGTGCGATCTCCTGAATACGGTCCGATGGTAGAGCTAAATTGTACTTATCATGACCGCGTGACTCACAAGGCAGAGGCTCGAATCCGTCGAAGATCAAGTTGTTGGAAATATGCCCTAGAGGCAATAATAAATTAGTTATTATCATATTTCATTATTCATGATAATCGTTTATTATCCATGCTAGAATTGTATTGATAGGAAACTCAGATACATGTGTGGATACATAGACAACATCATGTCCCTAGTAAGCCTCTAGTTGACTAGCTCGTTGATCAATAGATGGTTAAGTTTTCCTAACCATGGACATTGGATGTCATTGATAACGGGATCACATCATTAGGAGAATGATGTGATGGACAAGACCTAATCCTAAGCCTAGCACAAGATCGTGTAGTTCGTATGCTAAAGCTTTTCTAATGTCAAGTGTCATTTCCTTAGACCATGAGATTGTGCAACTCTCGGATACTGTAGGAGTGCTTTGGGTGTGCCAAACGTCACAATGTAACTAGGTGGCTATAAAGGTGCACTACGGGTATCTCTAAAAGTGTCTGTTGGGTTGGCACGAATCGAGACTGGGATTTGTCACTCCGTGTAACGGAGAGGTATCTCTGGGCCCACTCGGTAGGACATCATCATAATGTGCACAATGTGACCAAGGAGTTGATCACGAGATGATGTGTTACGGAATGAGTAAAGAGACTTGCCGGTAACGAGATTGAACAAGGTATCGGGATACCGACGATCGAATCTCGGGCAAGTATCGTATCGATAGACAAAGGGAATTGTATACGGGATTGATTGAGTCCTTGACATCGTGGTTCATCCGATGAGATCATCGTGGAGCATGTGGGAACCAACATGGGTATCCAGATCCCGCTGTTGGTTATTGACCGGAGAGTTGTCTCGGCCATGTCTACATGACTCCCGAGCCCGTAGGGTCTACACACTTAAGGTTCGATGACGCTAGGGTTATAGGGAAAGTATGTATGCGGTCACCGAATGTTTTTCGGAGTCCCAGATGAGATCTCGGACGTCACGAGGAGTTCTGGAATGGTCCGGAGGTAAAGATTTATATATGGGAAGTCCCGTTTTGGTCACCGGAAAAGTTTCGGGTGCTATCGGTAACGTACCGGGACCACCGGGAGGGTCCCAGGGGTCCACCAGGTGGGGCCACCAGCCCTAGAAGGCTGCGTGGGCCAAGTGTGGGAGGGGACCAGCCCCAGGTGGGCCGGTGCGCCCCCCCACCAAGGTCCAAGGTGCAAGGGAGAGTGGGAAGGGGCAAACCCTAGGTCCAGATGGGCCTTAAGGCCCACCCTAGGTGCGCCCCCTCTCTCCCCCCTTGGCCTCCACCCTAGATGGGTTTTGGGGCTGCCGCCACCCCTAGGGAGGGAACCCTAGATGGGGGCGCAGCCCCTCCCCTTCCCCTATATATACTTGAGGTATTGGGGGCTGCAAGACACACGAGATCATCTCCCTCTTGGCACATCCCTACCTCTCTGCCTCCTCGTCTCTCGTAGTGCTTGGCGAAGCCCTGCTGGAGTTCCGCGCTCCTCCACCACCACCACGCCGTCGTGCTGCTACTGGACGGAGTCTTCCCAACCTCTCCTTCTCCCCTTGCTAGATCAAGGCGTGGGAGACGTCACCGGGCTGCACGTGTGTTGAACGCGGAGGCGCCGTGGTTCGACGCTTAGATCGGAATCAACCGTGATCTGAATCGCTGCGAGTATGACTCCTTCATCCGCGTTCTCGCAACGCTTCCACTTAGCGATCAACAAGGGTTTGTAGATGCACTGTCCTTCCCCTCGTTGCTAGATTACTCCATAGATTGTTCTTGCCACGGGATAAGAGCTTAGCTTTGGGTTCGATCTTGCGGTCTCCTTTCCAAGTGACAGAAGGGGCAGCAAGGCACGTATTGTATCATTGCCATCGAGGATAACAAGATGGTTTTTTTTATCATATTGCATGAAACTATCCCTCTACATCATGTCATCTTGCTTAAGGCGTTACTCTGTTTTTAACTTAATACTCTAGATGCATGTTGGATAGCGGTAGATGAGTGGAGTAATAGTAGTAGATGCAGGCAGGAGTCGGTGTACTTGTCTCGGACGTGATGCCTATATACATGATCATACCTAGATATTCTCATAACTATGTTCAATTCTGTCAATTGCTCAACAGTAATTTGTTCACCCATCGTAGAATACTTATGCTCTTGAGAGAAGCTACTAGTGAAACCTATGCCCCCCGGGTCTCTTTCTCATCATATCAATCTCCATCACTTTATTATTGATTTGCTTTTTTACTTTGCCTTTTACTTTTCACTTTGCATCTCTATACCAAAAATACCAAAAATAGTATTTATCATCTCTTTCAGATCTCACTTTCGTAAGTGTCCATGAAGGGACTGACAACCCCTAAGCGCGTTGGTTGCATTGAGCTATTGTTTTTGTTTAGGTACAAGGGACTCGCGCGTAGCCTCCTACTGGATTGATACCTTGGTTCTCAAAAACTGAGGGATACTTACGCTACTTTGCTGCATCATCCTCTCCTCTTCTGGGAAATCCAACGCAGTGCTCAAGAGGTAGCAGGGGAGTGTGTGTGTGTGGTGTGTGTGTGTGTGTGTGAGGTATTGAGAGAAATCAAACCTATGGAGAGATATGTGTGTATGTGACGGAAAGCTACATGCTAAATAGGGTTTTCCCGAAGAGATTGTGCGTGCGAGATAGAGAGCGATGTGTTGGCCTTGAGGTGGGCAGGGGCCGGGTGAGGGTGTCAAAATGTGTGTGTTGATGCATGTGTTACATGCGATTGTGCGAGGGACGGACGAATCGAGAGAGATGGTGTTGTGTTACGGATGCTCCTCTCTCTCTCACGCACACACAAGTACAAATAGAAGACCGTTCTCTCATGTATACACAATGTATCGGCGTCTGTCTACGTCTCACTCATGGATGATCATTTGCACATTCACACCTCTCTATGTCTCTATCGCACGCACACCGTCTCCACATCGCCCTTCCGCCACAACACACATATGGACACATACACACATTCTCTCTTAGTCACACACACAAAATCAGTATTAAAAAAAACTAGGGCGCACCTAAAACATCCAAATCCAAATAAATTGAGTAATATTCGGGGATTGTTTTCACACACACAAAAAGGTTCGGTGGGTGTCCTTCGAGCGCGACACGGTGACACACCGTTCGATCGACCGCGCGGCCGCGGTTCACGCGCTTGCACAGGATTCCGTAACGTGGCTGTGGTAACTAATATAAGCGTTGCCTCAGTCTAATGTTTACGTGTACTAGTACGGCTTTCTTTTAAGTTTGACCAACCCTATATAAAACTAAACTAAGCTCCCATACGCGCACTCATCAATATGCCGCCGCCGTTGCGCATGCCGGCGCCCGCCTGCTCCAGCCTACCATTTCTCGCCCATCACCACTGTGTCGCCACCATCCCTCTACCATGAAGCCAAAGGCTCACCCGCTCACGCCGTCTGTAGTCCCTCCTCGTGATGCCACCGCGCTGCCAGGCACACGAGCAACTGGTGGAGCCGCGTCTATGCATGCAGCGTATGAAGAGGAGGACGAGCGCGTGCTCCAACATGTCGGCAAGGAGGAACTAGCATGTCATTGTCGTCTCCGCCCGCGCGGAGGAGGCGCGCATGGTGGCTGTCGCGGCGGAAGCCGGTCGCGCCCGCGCTGAGCCCGCAAACCGGGTGCGGACGCGGAATCTACCTTCGAGACCTTGAATGCCACATGGATCCTGCAATCTGAAGGAGCAATTTGGGTCAGTCAACTCTTGTGAGTCGTTGGATGCAACATGGATGGCTAGAAGGGCCTCCTCAACCTCCGAAATTGATGCACTGTTCATCTTCTCAGCCCACCACACGCCTAACCGCCTGCTGCCGCCGCACTGCCCTCCCCTGAACCGCCTGCCACCGCCACGCTCCCCCCACCCCCGCCATCCGTTTAACCTCGGGCACAATCCATTTTTCCGACGAACTGCATTCCACACCCAACACTCATAAGATAGATCATGGGCACCCTGCCACCCTAATATAGATACTGGGGTAGCTTCTCTGCCGTCTTCTTCTTTCACAAATCGACTGACCCAAATTATACTACTAGTACGAACGTATTAAGTACAGTAGGAACACGAAGATATGAGCAGTAGTATCAACTGCAAGAAGAACAATAGTAAGACATACTACTAGTACTACCGTATGTACTAAAGAGTCAAATAACGAGAAACAACATAAATATAGTTCTGCTGGGGGCTCAACACAACACACCCCTGAAATAAAACTAAGCAACTAGTCCGTTTGACACTATAGTAGAACCAGCATGAGCGACGACACTGCCACCTTACTCGGAGTCCGAGTCCATGTCCTCGTCCCTCTTCCTCTTCCTCTTCGCCGCCGCTTCTTTGCTTGAACCGGACACTGGGCCCTACTTCTTCATCCAACCCTTGTAGATATTTAAACAAAGGTAGGCATCCATTGGTGCGTACATGATGTGATCTTCATCTATTGTCTTTGACTCCCATGCATGATGAAACTCGTGTTGAGGTTTCTTTAGTTTAGCGTACGAAGGATCAATCATGGATGCTGCTAGGGTCAGCATTGAAGGCTGAGAGGAGGACACCAGACTGCCTTCTAGAGATTGAAGGGCTGGCCTACAACGAGGCCTATCCGACCTAGGACACCCCTGTCGTTCCTAAAGTCTAGACTAACGAATTTCACTCTTTCGTCCTTGAGGAAGTTCTTAAAATACTAGCACTCAACATCGGCATGGAATATGTGGTAGACCAAGCACACATTCTATACGCAAACCTGGATCGCAGCGGGCTTCTTCTTCTCTGCCTCCTTTAGAATCTTCTCACTTTCCAGGACTGTGGTGTACTCAACATCTAGCCCAACGACCCACTCATCCTTTGAGTTTTCGAACATGCTTCTGAAGCGAGCAAGGTATCCCTTCACTGTAGCGGATCCATGGGTGTAGATAACGATGAACTCATCGCCGGTGATGGCTCTGTCGAATTTCGGGTTCCGGCAAAACCCTTGAGGTTCGAACACTGGGGTGCGCACACAGATCTCTCCCCCTCTCTAGATCGCACACCCTACGATCTCACGGTCTAGCTCGACGAACCCAAAGAACATGAGACACAAGATTTATACTGGTTCGGGCCACCGTTGTGGTGTAATACCCTACTCTAGTGTGGTGTGGTGGATTGCCTCTTGGGCTGAGGATGAACAGTTACAAGGGAAGAACAACCTCGCGAGGAGAGGTGTTCTTGTTCTTGGTGAGCTTGGGTGGTTGGGGTGCTATGGATTCGATCTAGGTCTAAATCAGCATCCCCCTATGGTGGTGGCTAGTCCTATTTATATAGGCCCTAGTCCTCTTCCCAAATATTGAACAGGAAGGGATCCCACAAAAGCCAAATTCAAAGGGAGACAACTAGTACAAGCTATCCTGACAAAAGTAGTCTTCGCCTGCCAAAGGCTCTGGTGGTGATGCCGTCTTGGGCTCCGGTGACCTCCATCCTGCCGTCCTGCTGGTCTTGGTCTTATTGCACCGATATGGAAACCTTTGCCTGATGCCTGGGACTCCTTGTCTGCGCTTGCCCCTTTAGCACCAAAGAGGAAATGAGGACACTGCACGCTGGCGCCCGCCTGCCTCCAGTCGTCACGGCTTGCGTCACAGAAACCTCGTGAGGCGCCCCTTACCTTGATCTCTCCGCCCCTCGCGAGCCAGCCTGGTGAGGCCGCCCCTGAGGAGGTCTTGCATCGTCCGCCTCGTGAGGCTTGGCCCCTCGCGCGGGTGTCGAATGTTTGCTGGTGAAAATGGGCCGTACGGGGCCGCTGGTGGAGCCACACTGCGGGCCGTAGGCAGGCAAGTCTGGGGACCCCCGTTCCCAGAACACCGACAGTAGCCCCCAGGCCCAAGGCCCGCTCGGGCTTGGCTTCGAGGCGAAGCCAAAGGGCAAATGCGGAGTGCCATGGGCCCCATCATCCTACGGCCATGGTTGGCACGTGGCGACTGATTTGACATGGGCATCTCCACTTCCCCACGCTGCCTCGGCAACTGCCCGACTGACAAAAAGGCCGGTGTGGGCAACGCTTGCCTTCATTGCTTTCCTCCGCCTTGCTCCAGATCCCCTCTCTCGCTCCTCACTTCTAAAATCTCCAGATCTGCTCCGATCTCCTTCCGAGCTTCCGACCAATGGCGCCCCCAAAGCCCAAGGTTAATTCGCCGCCTGCCTGGTACGAGCCGGCTCTGGAGGCGCCCAATGTCTCGGCGAAGAACCTTGCCGTCATGCTCCTTCTGACAGCAGGGGAGAATAACGAGAAGGGGAAGACCGAGCTCCGGGCTGGCTCCACCGTGCCCGAAGCTTCGAAGAGCTCCTTATACCCCTTCTTCATGAGTAGCGTCATGGCCGGCCTCGTTCCCCCCTTCTCCGACTTCTTCTACGTAGTCCTCCGACACTACGGGTTACATGATCTTCATCTCCATCCCAACTCCGTTCTTCTCTTTTCCATCTTTTCCTTCTACTTTGAGGCGTACATCGGGGTGATGCCGTCCGTGGCACTGCTGCGCCACTTCTTCAACCTCCAGATCAACGATGGCCATGCCATGGGGTGCGCCAACTTCATCGCAGCCGGCAAGGCTAACGCGATTTAGAAGACCGGGAAGAAGGCCGATGGCTTCAGGAGCAAGTGGGTTATGATGGATGCCAAGTGTGTCCAGCCACGACTGAAGCTGCCGATAGGGATGCCCCAGCCTGATGAGGGATGGTCCCGTGCGAAGCTTACTGACGACCGGGCAAAGTTGGTGCTGGAGAAGATGAACGCCGACCTGAAGCCGGGAAAAGCGAAGGCGGCGAAGCTGACGGGGGCCATGCTCCTGAGGGAATTCTTGGTGCTGCGGGTGGCTCCTCTCTAGGCGCGCACGCGCCCCTTATGGACGCTTGTGGATGAAGAAGACAAGCTCCGCTTGAGTCCGAAGGCCTTGTCCGACGAGGAGCTGGCGTGGCCCTCTGTCTCCTGGTCGGAGACGACCAATGGTATCCGCCGAATCCCCATGCTCCCTTGTTCCACCAGAAGGACGGGGCGTAGGTCGTAGCCGCCATGCCCACCTTTGACGAGCGCGGCCTGGTGCCGCCAGCGCCTTCTGAGGTTCCTATGGTGACGGCAACGGTGGACGTGTTTTCTAGTGATTCTCGAGAGGATGGGGAGGAGGAGGAAGACGAGGAGCGCGACCCGGAGGTGACCCCCGAGGGGATGGGGGAGACCTCCTCCCTTGCGCAAGGCCGACATCCTCCGCCTCCTGCCTGACAACGATGGTGACGCCGACATCCTCCCGGAGAAGGGGGAGCCGCCCGTGGTTCTGACAAAGGGAAGGTCGGCACTGCTTTCCCGGGACGATGCTCCTACCTCACCGCCGCCTGGAGCTGCTTCCGGTCCAGCTGCTACCCTTGCTTCTGCTCCCAGAGCTGGCACGCCCGCACCTCCTGCTGTGAAGCTCTCCGGCTTCAAGCTTACAAAGCGGAGGGACTATGCCGCAGTGGACCAATAAGTGTTCTCAAATGACAAGTGTCAGTTTCTCTCGGAGCAGCCAACCAGCTAGTGGTTGTAGGGGGCGGCTATTTATAGCCTAGGGAGCAGCCCGACATGATAACACATAAATGCCCTTCAATGATATGACCGTTAGGTGGGTAGATATTTTGGGACAGCTGGCGCATAACACAACAACGGTCGGAATTTTAAGTATCAAATTCCTCAGGGCTATCATGTTCCTCACTATGTAGGCAATCCATACTGGCGAATTCCTTACTCCTCAGTCAGAGCAAATTCCTTAGAGACCAGAAGAACTTCGTCTCTGTCACTGAAAAAATTGACTGAACTGTATGAGATTTCCAATGGCTTCACTCGAAGGGATTGGTAGGTGTAGGATTTGAGTTGAGCATCACATGAATTTTTTTCCTTAGTGTTTCCTCAACCCCCTTTAACAGTACGTTGTTTCCTGACTCATGAAAGAGAAAATGAAACTATGAAAACAAAAGTCTTCACGCTTCATGTTCCTCGAATGAATACCAAGTCTTCAGGATCACACCAATTTCTTCACTTTCAAAGTCTTCAGAAATCCAAAGTCTTCACTCTAAGAACTTTATTTTTAGGGGTCGACTTTCTCTGTAAATATCAAACTCCTCACAGACATATAGACCTGTGTACACTCACAAACACATCAATCCCTTAACCAGAATCACTAAGGGGCACTAGATGCACTTACAAGGGACTATGCCACGGTGGACCAATAAGTGTTCTCGTCCTGCCTTGTTCTCGCTTCCACTACTCGTTTTTGAGTCTTCTTCTTTGTTGTGCAACTAGGCCGACGCCTAGGCGAAGAGGAGAAGGGAGGGCGAGGTGGCACTGCTTGAGCCCAGATCGCCTCCTGCGGTCGCACCCCTCTCCATGAGTAAAGGTGGTGACGACACTCGTGCCTCTCCAGCCCGATCATCCTCGCGAGGCTGGGTGGAGCATCCTCGGGAGGTGTCAGGCCCTGAGGCCCCGCTGGCTCCGGAGGTGCCAGTGTCCGGCTCGGGCGCTGGGGTACCCGAGGCTCAGGAGCCTCTGGCCTCTCAGGCCATGGTGATGACGACGTATCTTCCTCCTCCTTCTGACGTACTGCTGACCCCAGGTTCCTCTGCCTCTCCTGACGTCCGGGAGCGAGCTCTTTCTGCGATGACCCTGTTGCGAGAAGACCTTTAGGGCACCGACCTTCGCCTGGTGGCCGGACACCTAGAACTGGTGTCTGGCTGGCTGCACTCCGACGCATCCGTCTGGGTGGCACTGAGCCAAGCTACTGCTGACTCCGACAAGGACAGGGAGGCCGTCGCCCAGGCTGTGGCCACCCGCGAGGTAGCGCTGAAGGATGCGGAGGCTGCCCAGGACCGCTGCCGGTGGCTGGCAGCCGAGGTAGAGACCGTGCGGAGGGAGCGTGCGAAGGAAGCCCGAGGCCGCATGGCGGAGGAGGAGAAGATGAAAGCCCAAGAGGACACCGTCAAGGATCGCGACACTGAACTAGAGCAGTTGGCGAAGGCGCAGGCCACGGAGCATAGCCGGCTAGAGGAGTTGGAGCAGAAGCTGAAGGCGGAGAAGGCCGATCTCGATGCTAAGGTGAAGGTCCTGACTGAGGACCGCGCGGCCTTCAAGCTCCTTTAAGAGAAGGCTCGGACGACGCTGAAGTCGCTCTACGAGAAGGGCTTGGAGGAGCTGCTGGTTTTCCAACAACGAGGTCCCCAACCAACTGGTTGCTTTTCTGGCTGATGTGCTTGAGGATGTCGTGAGCGTTATCGGCCCCATGGTAGAGGGAGAAGCCCGCGTTCTTTCCACGACCGAGCTGACGCGCGTCTTTAGCCACCTCCACCTTCGCGATCCCGCCGCCCGCCTTGACGAGCTGCTGGAGCCTGTGAAAGACGAGCATTACGAGGCCGTTGCTACAACTGTCAAGGGTCAGGTGGAGGCCCTGCTGAAGAGGTTCCCCGCCTTCGCTCCCGCGCCGCTGACCGGCGGTGCTACCGATCCTACAACTCCGGCTGGTGGTGCAGGTGAAGGCGACACCGTTAGAGAAGAAGCATCCCTTGTAGGCGACGGCGGCGTCTAGGGATGATGAGGCAACCTGCTGGTGGCTCCTTTCCTGTTTTAGCTTCTGCCATATGCACCATGCCTCGTGGAGGCGTTAAACTCGCGTTTGATTTCAGGGGAACAATTTGTCCTGTAATATTTTCTTTGAAATTCTGTGATTTCCTTTCTATTTGCTTTACGTTCTACGTCGGCAGGGCCCGACCCCGCGCATACCTCAGCTACCATTGGGCCGACTGGATCACCAGGACGGACCAAGGAGTGAGGGGCTATGTGGTCAGTTAGGCTCCTCAGTCGTGATGCTCAGGAGTCCCCCTTGATGTTCAAACGACCTTCGTACCTTAGCTCCGCTTTGGAGGGCATGTGACGGCCAGGTCCGAGGGACCTGGAAGGGTGGCGTACGCTTGGGCGTGACCCGAGCGCCGCCCCCGTGCCCAGCCACCTCGTGTGACTCTCCCGAGGGGAGGTGTTGCGATGAGGCCAGACAACAAGCTCGGAGGCTCCCTGAGGTTGATATGGCCGTGAGGCCGCCCTGAGTTGTTTATCACTAGGACGGACCATGGCGCTTCCGCACTTGCACGGGCATAGCCGCTCCTCGGCAGTGTCGACTGCCAGCGCGGAGCATGGTGCTTCCACTGGTACGTGGGAGGGGACTTCCTACTGCAAAGAGCCCCCGGGGTGCGTACAACCCCGCCCTGACACGTGGCTTGCACGTCAGGGCTAGACGAGGTGTATCTGGGCACTCGTGAGCCAGCATGGGACTCACGAGGCCCTACCTCAAGGCAGGTGCGCCTGGTCTTGGTTCTTGACGGCTGTAGCATTCCTGCGAGATGGTTAGACAACCTGCGCCGAATGGATTTCCTGAGGCTACCGCACGAGAAGGCCAAGCACCAATGACCCCAGGAGGTGACATGAACGGGGCCTGAAAGTGCGTTATATCGACTAGAGGGGGGGTGAATAGGCGATTTTTATGAAATTCTTCACTGAGGAATTTGCTGGTGAGGAAATTCCTTAGCGAAGAACTACTAGCAGCGGAATAAGTACTCAAAAGTAAACATAACAGAATACAAGCATAGTCATCATGATGAAATGAAGACAGGCACAGAGTACAGGAAGCGTAATCATAGGATAACACAGGAGAAGACAAACAGACTGAAGAAATTGAACTGAGGAAATTGATAAAGTCTTCAGTCAATGTCTTCAAACACATATATGAACAAACACACAACACAGTTATGAGGAAATGAAAGAGTTGAGGGAATAGAACCAGTAAGCTTGGTGAAGACAATGATTTGGTAGACCAGTTCCAACTGTTGTCTCACTTGTACGTCTGGTTGGAGCTGCTGAGTATTTAAACTTGAGGACACACAGTCCTGAACACGCAGCTCAGGACACCCAATCCTCACCGTATTCTCCTTGAACTAAGGTCACACAGACCTCATCCAATCACTCGTGGTAAGTCTTCAGGTGACTTCCAAACCTTCACAAACTTGGTCACTCGGCGATCCACAATTCCTCTTGGATGCTCTAGACCATGACGCCTAACCGTCTGGAAGAAGCACAATCTTCAAAGGTAACAAGCGTCAGATCCATGCAAGATCAATCTCTTCAGTGATGCTCAATCACTTGGGGTTTGTAGGTGTTTGGGTTTTGGGTTTGGGGTTTTTGGTTTTTCCTCACTTGAAGATTTTCGCTCAAAGTCCTCAGAGGATGGGTTGCTCTCAAATGACAAGTGTCAGTTTCTCTCGAAGCAGCCAACCAACTAGTGGTTGTAGGGGGCGGCTATTTATAGCCTAGGGAGTAGCCCGACATGATAAGACATAAATGCCCTTCAATGGTATGACCGTTAGGTAGATAGATATTTTGGGACAGCTGGCGCATATCACAGCAACAGTCGGAATTTTGAGTAGCAAAATCCTCAGGGCTATCATGTTCCTTACTATGTAGGAAATCCGCAATGGCGAATTCCTAACTCCTCAGTCAGAACAAATTCCTCAGAGACCAGAAGAACTTGTTTCTGTCTCTGAAGAAATTGACTGAACTGTATGAGATTTCCAATGGCTTCACTCGAAGGGATTGGTAGGTGTAGGATTTTGAGTTGAGCATCACATGGAAATTCTTCCTTAGTATTTCCTCGACCCCTTTAATAGTACGGTGTTTCCTATGACTCGAGAAAGAGAAAATGAAACTACGAAAACAAAAGTCTTCACGCTTCATGTTCCTCGAATGAATACCAAGTCTTCACGGTCACGCCATTTTCTTCACTTTCAAAGTCTTCATAAAGTCTTCAGAATACCAAAATCTTCAGACGAAGAACTTCATTTTTAGGGGTCGACTTTCTCTGTAAATATCAAACTCCTCATAGACTTATAGACTTGTGTACACTCATAAACACATTAGTCCCTTGACCTATAAGTCTTCAATACACCAAAATCACTAAGGGGCACTAGATGCACTTACAATCTCCCCCTTTTTGGTGATTGATGACAATATAGGTTAAGTTTTCAACGGGGATAAACATATGAAGTGTAACTACTAATATTGAGGAATTTGATTGCAAGATATAGAAGAACTCCCCCTGAAGATGTGCATAGTGAGGAATTTGCTTTTGAAGCAATGCACACTTGAAGAGTTGAATCATGGAGATCTCCCCCTATATCTTGTAATTCATACACGCATTTGACATCTAACAGTGAAGCATTTGAAATGCATGATGAAATATGGTGACTGATGTAATTCAGCATGCGTGCAATAACATTAACGAGGAATAAGCATGAAGAAAAATGTATCAAGAGTATCAGAGCACCATCGGGTTTAAGTTTACAACTCGATCCAATAAAGTCGCAGAAGAACGAGAGTTGTAACTTAACAAAAAAACACCCATATAGAAAGACCCGCTTGACGACTAACTCAAAATTCCCCCCCTTTGTCATCAAATGACCAAAAGGATCGAATATGAGGACTAACGCCCCTGAAGAATATCAAGTTGAATAAGGAGCACCAGTGTTGTTGGGGTCGTTTGTCGTAGTAGGGCCTGCCGCAGTGTCGTCCAAGTCTTCATTTTCATCAGTGTCGCGTGATGAAGAATATGAGATGGCCACCGGAGAAGGAACCTTGACCTTCTTGAATTTCTTCGGTGGAGGTGCAGACCAGTCAAAATCTTCTTTGAGACCCATGTTCTTCAGATCTTCTTCACCATATAGATGTGACAGGATTGCCCAGGTGCGACCGAAGACTTGATGGAGGTAGTAGTGGTTTTTCTTCACTGCATTGTGTGTGGCAGTCATGTTGTGAAGAAGTGAACCAAACTGACGCTTAACCCATTTCTAATTTCGATCCACCTTCTGGTGAAGACTAAGTAGAAGTTCACGGTCAGTCATCACGCGCGGAGCAGTGGCTTGAGGAGTGGACTTGGGTGCATTGGCAGAGTCATGTGTGGCAGAGTCATCATTGGTGGAATAAGATGCAGCTTTGCGAAACTGACCATCCAATGGATGAATGCCTTCATCTATTACAACTGGTGCCTTGCCCTTTCCATCAACTGAGGAATATGTCTGCTTGAGGACTTCAATTGGGGGCAAGTAGCTGAGGTGATTCTAGAAATCAGCTTTGTAGTTGAGTAAAGACCTTGTCTTGAGGAATCTCATAATCCAAGGTGCATAAGGCTTCAACTCAAACGGAGACAGTGCAACACATAGTCCTCATGAAGAAATCGTGATAATTGACAGGAATGCCATGAACGATGTTGAATACCAGATTCTTCATGATGCCAACAATTTCCTCATCAGATGAGTCATGGCCTTTGATAGGACCGATTGTCCTCGTAAGAATACGATAGACAGTTCTGGGCACGTACAACAATTCCTTCACGAGGAATTTGGTTCTTGGTGCCTGACCTGGCTGCAAAGGTTTCATCAGCACCTGCATGTAATGATGTGTGAGCTCAGGTTCACTGTAGATGCGGCGAGCTTCTTCAAAGGGAGGACTGAGTGGTAGAGCACGAAGCAATTCAGAGGCTGGTGCAGTGTAGTGAGTGTTTTTAGACATCCAGTCCAACACACTGGAATTCACATCTTCAGCATCTCCAGTGATGTGCAGCGTTGCATAGAATTGAATAATCAGTTCTTCATTCCAATCGCAGATGTCAGAGCAAAAGTTTAGCAGTCCAGCATCATGAAGAACACTGAGGACTGGTGCGAAGCATGGCAGAGATTCCATATCGACGTGAGGAATATGCTCATGGTAGAAGATCTTCTCCTTGTTGAACAGCACTGAGGAATAGAAATTGGCTTGACTAGCAGTCTAGAAACGCCTCTTCCTAATGCGAGCAGAGTTATATGGGTTGTAATCTTCAAAGAATACGTGCTTGCCGAAGAAATCATCAGCCTTGAACTTTTGCTTGCGTGAGAATGGGTCCTTTGGCTTCGGCAAAGGAGTGTCAGTGAGTTGCACCACGACCTCAGGAATCTCAATCGCAGGTTCTTCAGGCTGAGGAATTTCTGGTTCCTCCTTAGTGACAGTCTGCGTCGTTGGTTGTTCAGCAGTAGCAGTTTCTTCAGTGCTAGTGGCTGGAATTTCCTCATGGACAGATGCAGTGGGATGAGTTTCTTCAGAGCCCATATGTACAGTTTGTGTGGGGGACTGAGGAATTTGCTGTAGAGGAGTCAACATTGGTGAGTTTGGATGCCGACTCTTCCAGAATTCATCACTGATTACGGGTGTGGAGCAGCCAATGTCCACATCTTCATCTTCCATTTCTTCAATGCAAGCCTCTTCAGCTGTGAACTGAGGCATAGGCGAGGAGATGATAGGTGTTGAAGGGATCGCATCCACTTCAATTTCTTCATCCAACGGTTCAGACGAAGCAGCAGAAGGAGTTTCTTCATCAGATCTGCTGGGGATCACATATTCTTCATCAAAAGGAACAAGGTCCTTTGATGGCCTGGTTGAGATGGGAACAACATCAATCGGATTTGCAAATGAACTTGTCATAGGTTTCATTTTCTTCGGAGCTGAAGAATCTGAAGCAGCTGATGCTTTCCTTTTCTTTACTGTAGCATGCTCTGCAGCCTTGGTCTTCTTCACATCCGATGCAGATGGAAGGATTGGAGTTGAAGTTGGTGCAGGAGCAGCTGAGGAATCTGGTTGATTTTCTTCAGGCACAACTGATGCAGTTGCCCTGAGTTCTTCAGTTTCTTCAGGCGGACCACTAGTGGGTGCCCTGGCAATTTCTTCAGTGGCTGAGCAGATGCTTCAGCTTGAGGAATTTCCTGTTGTGTTGGGGCTGCAACATTGGAAGTGAAGTTATCCGGAAGTTTCACAAAATGAACCTTGGCTCCAAGCCAATCAGCGCGATATGCGTCAAAGTCATCACTGAGTTTCTTAATCTCAGTCTGAATAGTGACAAGTTCTTCAGTTGTCATAGAGACAATGTTTTTCTTCAGATAGCACTCTTTCTTGTACTGCGCTTTCTTATTCTGCCTAGCCTTCTCAAATTTCCACTTTTCTTATTGAATGAAGTGGGTCAGCATGTGACTCTGGCCAGGAGTCAGCTTAAAGTCAGGCAAGGGAGTGTTGGGGTCCTTGTGCCAGACATCAATGTAGTCGAGGATCAACTTGGGATCCAAAAGCAGTGGCACCTCTGATCCTTTGGCTCTAGTGGCCCTGACTTGCCTGTCTCTGATGATTTCTACAAGTTCATCATCATCAGCTTCGTCTTCTTCAGACGGTACTTGGAAAGCGACTTGTTTCTTTTGAGGACTTGGGCGAGGACCTCGTCCAGAAGTGGCCTTTGTCTTCAGCAGTGAGGGGCCAGCTGAGGAACTTGGTGCGGCTGAGGAACTAGCTGAGACACCCGAGGCAATGGAGATGCCTGCAGTCCTTTGGCACGAGGCGAGATGCACAGGTGCTGAGGATTTAGTCAGAACAGCTGAGGGCTTTGAGGATTCTGGTCGTGAGGGCATTGCTGAGGAACTTGGCCTTGAGGGCATTGTTGGTGAAGCACTTGGCTTGCGCGCAGGCTTCTTTGACATAGCCTTCTTTGGCTTGACAGCAGAGGCCTCAGCAGAGGCAGCAGCAGCAGCAGAGTCTTCATTGAATTTCCTCACTACTTCTCTGGCTTGCTTAGCCAACTTGGCTTGGCGCTTGGCCCATTCATTAGGATAGTCCTCACTGCACTTGAAGCTGGTGGGATCAGTGATTTGGCCAGGTGCCAATGGAGGTCTTGGGCATGGAGTATCGAGTGCAAATTTCTTCATGTACTTAGGAGTGACATATCTGTATTCCCTCCACTCTCTTGCCCATCTCCTCTCTATCTTCAGAATGCGCACTTTGCGCTCATTCTTGGTTATGAACAGAGTATAGTTGATGAGAACCTAGTGATTTAGCAACTGACATGTGTACCTGTGAATAGAGTATAGTTGCGAGGAATTTGGAGAGGTCATATGCGTTCTCAGAAGGTTTTGTAAAAAGAACAAGTTAGAGGAATTTGACCAGATGAGTCTTGAAGAATTTCACTAAGCGTTCTTTGTCTTAGGTTCCAGAGATGTGTAGATTAAAAATCCACACATTTGAGGAATCTTGAAGAAAAACATGGCTTAGAGAAACGAATCAAGAACAGATGACTTGTGAGGTGTTTAGTGTGTGAATCTATGAAGAAAAAACACCTTTGAAGATTTTGAAGATAATCATTCAAATCAACGAGGGTAGTAAAAGTAAATTTTAATTACCCTGGACGAAGAACACGACAAACTAGAGTGAGGAGATGTGAAGTTCGTCTGTGCAGATCTTCCACGCCCTAATTTGGCGGAGGAAGACAGCTACGGCGGCGGCGGAGTGAAGATTTCCGCGGTCGGCGCTAGTATGTCGGCGACGAGGTCGAGGCAGTGAAGCTCTTCCTCACCGGCGGCGATGAAGTAGCAGCGGCACTAGGGTTTGAGAAGCTCGAGCTGGAGAGAGATCGAGTGGAGTAAAAGAAGTGAGGAAGGGAAGGAGGGGTATTTATAGCCACGGTGAAAAACTGCTCGCCCGAAGAAATTGGAAGAACGTGCCCCTGACCCTTCTCATTCGCATGACATGTGTCACCCACGTGGTGAGAGGTGGAGATCATGTTAGATCGTGGGTGAGTGGATAAGTATATCGTGGGATGCGGAACGGTTTGAGCGGCAAAGCCGAAAATTTCGATAAGATAGGTTTTAAAGTTCCGTTCGCAATTTCTTTAGCTGACAAGGACACAATGAAGATTTTGAACGAGTTTCAAATAGAACGCACATGAAGAATTTGTGAACAGATTGGGTTGATTATAGCATAGAGGGGAAGGGTCCGATCACATTCACTTAGCAGAAAACCAACTTGAAGAAATAGCAATAAGTGAATGTTGTAGAGGACATAAACTCACATATATATATATATATATAGCCAATGAAGAAAAACGATGGAACCAGTGAAGACTATGCAAAGTTCAAGAATATGAATAATTTGAGGAATTTCAACTTTTGGTGGTGGCGTGACCCACCGTATAAGAATGATGATTTCAGACACCGCGTACAATTATCGTAGGGTTCTGAGAATCAAATTCTTCATTAATTTCTTCACACTAAGAGTGTTATTCTTCATTGATTGAGGAAAAACTTTTCTTCATGTGTTGCACATCTAAGTCATCAATTTTGCATAAGTGTTTGGATGAGTGTCCTTTTCAAAGAACATTCGAAGATTCTAGGATATTTAGCTCACACCGCAACTTGCTAAATCTCTTCTCATCCAAGGGCTTTGTGAAGATATCGGCTAGCTGTTCTTCTGTCTTCACATGCTCAATATAAATGTCGCCCTTCAACACATGATCACGAAGAAAATGATGACAAATCTGAATGTGCTTTGTCTTCGAGTGCTGAACTGGGTTATGAGCAATCTTGATGGCACTCTCATTGTCATGGAAGAGAGGCACATTCTTCATGTTGACGCCGTAGTCCTTGAGAGTTTGCTTCATCCATAGCAATTGGGCACAGCAAGAACTAGCGGCAATGTACTCAGCTTCAGCAGTAGATAGTGATACACAATTTTGTTTCTTCGAGGAACAACAGACCAAAGATCGTCCGAGGGAATGACATGTACTAGATGTTGACTTGCGGTCCACACGATCACCAGCATAGTCAGAGTCAGAATATCCAATGAGATCAAAAGCCGAGCCCTTGGGGTACCATAACCCAAGTGTTGGTGTGTGAGCTAGATATCGAAGAATATGCTTCACAGCCTTATGGTGTGATTCCTTCGATGTAGCTTGAAATCAGGCACACATGCAAACACTAAGCATTATATCTGGCCTAGATGCACATAAGTACAATAAGGAACCTATCATAGAGTGGTATACCTTATGATCGAAGTCAATACCATTTTCATCAGTGCACAGATGGCCATTTGTGGGCATAGGAATTTTGACGCCTTTGCAATCTTGCATGCTGAATTTCCTTAGTACATCCTTGAGGTATTTCTCCTGAGATATGAATATGCCATTGCATTGTTGACGAATTTGAAGACCTAAGAAGAATTTCAACTCTCCCATCATAGACATTTGATATTCTTCACTCATCATATAGGCACATTCATCACTATAACGTCGGTTAGTACAGCCAAAGATAATATCATCAACATATATTTGGCACACAAAAAATTCACCATCATAAGATTTAGTGAAAAGGGTAGGGTCGAGTGAACCGGGTTTGGAGCCTTTCGTCATGAGTAATTCCTTCAAAGTATCATACCAAGCCCGTGGGGCCTGCTTGAGGCCATAGAGGGCCTTGTTGAGTCTGAAGACTTTGTCAGGATTCTTTGGATCTTCAAAACCTGGGGGTTGAGCAACATATACTTCTTCCTCAAGCTTGCCATTGAGGAATGCACTTTTCACATCCATTTGATATAAAGTGATATCATGATGGTTAGCATAAGCAAGTAATATGCGAATAGCCTCAAGTCTAGCAACAGGTGCAAAAGTTTCATCAAAATCAATTCCTTCAACCTGTGTGTAGCCTTGAGCTACAAGCCGTGCCTTATTCCTCACCACAAGGCTATTTTCATCTTGCTTGTTGCGGTAGATCCACTTTGTGCCGATGATATTGTTCTTGCGAGGATCTGGACGTTTGACCAGTTCCCATACATTGTTGAGCTCGAACTGATGTAATTCTTCTTGCATGGCCTGAATCCACTCAGGCTCCAGAAATGCTTCATCTACCTTAGTGGGATCTGTAATAGAGACAAAAGCATAGTGCCCACAAAAGTTAGACAAATGTGAAGCTTTTGAGCGTGTGAGAGGACCTTGCACTTTGATGTCATTGATGATCTTTTCAACTTGCACTTCTTTTGCAATGCGAGGATGAGCTGGTTGCCGTTGAAGAATTTGATCAGCGTTTTCTTCAGCACCATTTTCTTCAGCATTTTCTTCAGGTGCATTAGCTCGACGTTCTTCATGTTCTGGAATGAATTCTTCAGCAGATTCTTCAGTAGGAATGACATCCTCAGTAGCCTTGAACTTGATAGTTTCCTCAGGTGCTGGTTCATCTATCATAGTAGGTAGGTGCTCTCTTTGCGAGCCATTAGTTTCATCGAACCGCACATCTATAGTTTCAACAACTTTGTGAAGAACGTTGTTGAAGACTCTGTAGGTGTGCGAGTCCTTTCCGTAACCAAGCATAAAACCTTCATGTGCTTTCGGTGCAAATTTTGAGTTGTGATGAGGATCTTTAATCCAACATTTAGCACCGAAGACTTTGAAATAACTTACATTGGGTTTCTTATCAGTGAGGAGTTCATAGGCAGTCTTTTTGAAGAATTTGTGACGATATACTCTGTTGATGATGTGGCACGTAGTATCAATTGCCTTAGTCCAGAAACGACGAGGCGTTTTGTATTCATCAAGCATAGTGTGAGCCATCTCAGCAAGAGTCCCGTTCTTGCGCTCCACGACGCCGTTCTGCTGAGGAGTATAAGGAGCAGATAACTCATGAGTAATACCAAGTTCATCAAGATAGTCATCGAGACCAGAATTCTTGAACTCAGTGCCATTGTCACTTCTGATGTGCTTGATCTTCACACCAAAGTTGGTTGAAGCCCTCGAGAAAATCGTTTGAAGACTTCTTGCACTTCATGTTTGTAAGTAACAAGGTGTACCCATGTGTAGCAAGAATAATCATCAACAGTAACAAAGCCATATTGAGATGCTTCATTTGAAATAGCAGAATAATGATTAGGACCAAAGAGATCCATGTGAAGCAATTCAAATGGGCGAATGGTGGTCATGATGGTGTTCGCTGGATGCTTGGCCTTGGTCATCTTCCCAGCTTCACAGGATCCACATAGGTGATTCTTGAGGAATTTGACATTCTCGATGCCAATGACATGCTTCTCCTTCGCAAGCGTGTGCAAATTCCTCATGCCTGCATGACCAAGTCGTCGATGCCAGAGCCAGCCTTCTGAAGCTTTTGCAAGTAAGCACACAGCTGGTTGTGGTCCTGTAGAGAAATCAACAATATACAGGTCTCCTCTCCTAAAGCCTTTGAAGACTTTGGAATTGTCAGCTTCCATAACTACAACACAACGGTACTTGCCAAAGACAACAACCATATCAAGATCACAAAGCATTGAGACAGACATAAGGTTGTATCCTAAGGACTCAACAAGCATGACTTTGTCCATGTGTCGATCCTTTGTAATCGCAACCTTACCTAGACCCAATACCTGACTTTTGCCTTTGTCAGCAAAGATGATATGCTTCAGATGCTACGGAGATAATGGAGCATCCATCAATAGATTCTTGTCACCAATCATGTGGTTTGTACATCCACTATCGAGGACCCACTCAGTGGCTTTGGGTTGATCATCCTGCAGATGAATTAGTGCAGCTTACAAACTCATATACTTCATCAGTGAAGAATATGACATCAATTCATCAGATCAATTTCATCAAGTAAAAGAACTGATAAAGCAATATGAGGACGTGAGAAATGAAAGTTCATTTCTTCATGATTAGCCTGCGTCCTATCAGGCATGCTCAGGTCTCCAGCAAATTCTTCAGACGATTACGTACGTCTGGAGACCTGACCCTGCAGAAGAGATTAGTTCTTTTTCTTCACCACCCACATCTGAAGGGGTGGCAAAGAGTTCATCATTCTGTGAGCTCCATACGAGAAGGATGGCATAGAAGCCAGTCCATTTCGTTTCACATAAGAGGGGTTAGAGTAAGCATAAGAGTATGCAAAGAAATTCTTCGAGGACTTATGGACATAATGATTTGAAGAATAATGCACATATCCATAATCCTTAGATCTTCCCTGCAAAACAGACGGGTTAGCACGATGATGTTCATATGAGGACTTTGATCCATATGAGGAATTTGGTCCGTATGAGGACTTGAATCCATATGAAGACTTTGGTCCATATGAAGAATTTGATCTGGGGTTCCTATTCTTCACAGGTGGCGTCATGATAACATTCATCTGAAGATTTCCAAGGCATCTTTTGGGAACCCAGATTTTCTTCATAGGGGAGCCGTTCCTGCAGTTAGTGCCAACATATCTAGCAAATACTTCACCATTCTGATTTTTGAATAGTTTATAGTTGGAGTCAATTGACTCATCATCAGAATGAGGAGATTCACATGCAAATCCAGATAAGTTAGATGGATCAACTAGAGGTCCCTTTGCATCAACCCATGTAGTTTTGGGGTACTGCTCAGGCTTCCAATATGTACCATCAGCATTGAGTTTCCTCTCAAAGGCAATACCCTCTTTCCTAGGGTTCCTGTTGAGGATCTGCTTTTTAAGCACATCACAAAGAGCCTGATGCCCTTTGAGGCTTTTGTACATGCCTGTCATGTACAATTCCTTCAGCCCTGCATCGTCAGTGATACTAGCAATGTCCTCAGATGAGGAATTAGTGATAGCAGAGGCATGTGAAGAATTTGAAACATTAGCAGCATTTGAACATTCAGGTGATTAGCAGTTTCACGTTCAATGCATTTCAAACATGGAGGAACAAATTCTTCCTGAGATGCGCTGATTTGTTGAGCAAGTAATGAATCGCGCTCCTACTGAAGATCTTCATAACTCACTCTTAGCTTCTCAAGGTCTTGCTTTCTTTGAAGAAATTCATAGGAAAGCTTCTCATGATCAGATAAGAGAGTGTTATGTTTTTATCTTGAAGGGTGTCATACTTAGTATGAAGTCTCTGAAGACTTTCAGCCAAAGCTTTTGACTGATCCATTTCTTCACCCAACATATCATCGCTGTTGTTTAGCATATAGTGAAATTTTTCCAAAGCTCTTTGTTGTTTAGTGGCAAGGGAAGCAAGTTTCACATAGCTGGGTCCAAATTCATCACCAGATTCATCATCACTAGACTCGGATAGGTAGCATTCAGTTACCTCAGCATCTTTTTCCATAAGGCATGATGCAGAAGATGATGATTCTGGTTCGAATGTCATCGCTTTGAGAGATTCCTTGAAGTCCTCAAACCAAGGATCATGACAGTTTTGATGACCTTCATAGACCCCAGAGAGACGGTCCCAGATAAGCTTCGCATGATCGAGATGCATGATATTCCTGAACTGATTTTGTGACAGACTGGAGCAGATGACATCCTTCGCTGTGAGGTTGAGAAGAGTGTACTTGCGAATGTCATCAGCTTCCGCCATCTTGCACAGATCGGTCAGACCAATCTCAGTGATGGTCCACAGCTCACTGTTCATCGCCATGAGGCGTTTCTTCATCATGGCCTTCCACTTGGGATACTCGTGACCGTCAAAGATGGGGCATGTCACTTTTGTCATACCCGCGGTCGACATAACTAAAACTCCAGGCGGTTAAACCAAAGTCACACAGAACAAGTGTAACGCCCCGTGACCGATGTGCCAGGTGCCCTCCAGTTATTCGCTGTTGTTGCATATTGTCATTGCATCATCATGTTTTCAACACTTGCATCCGTCCGGGTTCCCCAGTTCCGTCCGTTGTCCATCCCGAGCCCAACCACACTTGCACGCGCCCGCGGCATGTCCGAAATATTATTTTATAAGTGTCCGGAAAATGTTCTCGGAATGGGTTGAAAGTTGGCATGCGGTGTTTTTATGTTGTCAGTAGGTCGCCTGCCAAATTTCATTGCATTTGGAGTCCGTTTGATGCCCCAACGGTTAACTATAGCGGCAATATAGTCGGTCAAATCGTCGGACGTTTTCGGTCTCCGGAAACAGATGCCGGGCCCGCTCTCTCTCTCTTCTCCCCCTCGCAATCTCGCCACAGCACACCTAGTCCATCCTCCTTCCCCTCTTCACTTCCGGAGTTGTCCAATGCGACCGCACGGTCCGAAACCCTCTCTGCTCACTGCATCAAACCCCCTCGCGCGCGCGTCCGAAAAGTTGTCCCGGACCCGACCCGGACTGTCGCCACCATTGTGTCCGGATCATCCCCAAATATCTACAAAACATCTCCGTTTTGTTTATTGGTCTCCCAAGCCTATTTTTTTCCGATCATCTGATTTGGATCGGAGGGACTCGGTAGCCCCTAACCTAATCCCCTACCTATATTTGAGCCTAACCCTAATCCTAGGATGTCCCATCAGTCCATTCCGCCCATCGCCGCCAGCCCACCTGGTCTCCCCCTTTCCTCGGAATCTTGCCCGATCCACCCAATCGATCCCGCCTTCTCCTCATTTCCCCATCCCACCAACCAGCAAACCCCATCTCTCCTTCTCAGATTGACTCTGCGCTCGATCCCGAATGGATCAAGGCGCTGCCTTCGCTCCCGTGCCCGAGTGCCTGCTAGAGCTTAACCTCGCGCGGGCCTTGAACCTGTTCGTCGTCCCGAGCAGGAACACTCGACCCCGAGCTCCTGCTTCCCCGAAGCTCCTCCTCGTGCGCCCCTCCTCGACCCTGCACCCCTGCATCCCCATTGTCCTTCGGCCCTGCAGCCGCCTTCGTCCGCGACCACAGGAGCAAGAGCTCCTACAGCCGCGAGCGCCCGATCCCCCGTCGCCAAACACCACCGTGGAGAGCCGCAGGAGCCCGGCTGGACCAAGCCGCAACTCCCCTGCTTCCTTCTGTGATCTCTTTCTTCTTCTTCTTCCTGCTGGAGCTCCTCCTCCCGAGCGCCTCGGCCAGAGAACCATCACCCATAGACGGCTTCGCCGGAGCAGCGCCGCTGCAATCATGCCAGGGCCCTCGCCGCCTCCCCTTATTTCTCCTTCCTCCCCTTGTTATCTTCCCCTCACACAGTTATGTCCCTCTCTCTGAACCTTCACAGGACAGGAGCCATGGCGTGCCGACAGGAGCAGCGCCCGCTTGGACCGTCTGCGTCGACCCCCTCCGTCCGCTCCAGCCCCGCCGTCGTGCCAAGTCCGCTGCTGCGTCCGCTCCAGCCCTGCCGTCCCTTTGCTACTGCATCGAGCAGGAGGTCGATGCCTCTGTACTGAACCTGCTACTGCCCTGCATCAGTTCGTCGTCCCGCTCCGGGACCTTCCATGCGCCGCCTCCTTCAGCTTCGCCTGCGCGCCACCTCGCTAGAAAACTCCATCACCCGCTTGGATCCACCCGTCTCCGCCGCCTCCTTGCGTTCCCCGTGTGGATGTCGTCCCCTGTCCCACCTGAAGCCACCGCGGTCGGCTTCAGTCTCTGCATCGAGTAGAGAAGGGCGACGCCTGCTGCCTCGTGCCTCCTCGTCGCTTGCGTGGGCTACAAGAGCGCCAAGGCCCAGCGCATCTACCGGCCCAACTTGCCCTCTGTTGGCCTCCTCCTCCCCACCAGCCGAGTTGAGCCCGTGGTGAGACAGCCTAGCGTCAACAATTTCGGCCCGTAGATGTTTTTTTTCAGTTATGCGAATTTTTCTAATATCCAGGAGTTTGCCTATTTTATAGAAAGCCCCCTTGCACTTCATGCATTTTAAAACTCACAAACCATGCATCATATTAAAACTTTATATATGAAACTTGCTTAGAATTTTGTCTAGTTAAATAATTTCCAATTTTCATCCATGTTTAAAATGCTTAAAGTGATGTTTGCTTTAATTTGCTCCTATGCCATGTTAAAATGTTTTAATTCATAACTAAATAACCGTAACTCCAAATTTAATAATATTTATTTGTAAATGGGGTAGAATTTTTCCTAGTTTAACATGATGACCTTGCTTTGCATATTTAATAACTCTAAAATTGTGTTTAGGGCAGAACAGTTCCAAACCTAATATATGCATATGGGGATTTACCGGAATTGTTGTCCGTTGCTTCCGGCCTCATTTAAACTTGCCTAGATAGATAGTTTCATTATGCTTCACCTCTTGCCATGCTAACAACATTTAATATTGTAGAGTACATAAACAAGATCGAACTAAATAAGTCACGTGGTGCTTCGTCAATATGGAACGGAGTTGCATATTGAGCTCCACCTAATTTGTAGGATTGCTTGTGCATATTGCCACGCCATGCCTCATTAAACCAGACATGCATCATACTTGGTTGTGCATCATGCCATGCTTGTGCTGGTTGTTTACCATGTTGTTTGCTTCTTTCCAGTGATGCTTCTTCGAGTTGTTTCCGTTAACGTCGCGTTTGTGAGGAACCGTTCGACTACGTCTGTTTGTCTTCTTCATGGACTCGTTCTTCTTCCTTGCGGGATTTCAGGCAAGATGACCATACCCTCGAAATCACTTCTATCTTTGCTTGCTAGTTGCTCGCTCTTTTGCTATGACTATGCTGCGATACCTACCACTTGCTTATCATGCCTCCCATATTGTTGAACCAAGCATCTAACCCACCTTGTCCTAGCAAACCGTTGTTTGGCTATGTTACCGCTTTGCTTAGCCCCTCTTATAGCGTTGTTAGTTGCAGGTGAAGATTGATGTTTGTTCCTTGTTGGAACATGGAGATGTTGTTCCTTGTTGGAACATGTTTACTTGTTGGGATATCACATTATATCTTATTTAATTAATGCATCTATATACTTGGTAAAGGGTGGAAGGCTCGGTCTTATGCCTGGTGTTTTGTTCCACTCTTGCCGCCCTAGTTTCCGCCATATCGGTGTTATGTTCCCGGTTTTTGCATTCCTTACGCAGTTGGGTAATAATGGGAACCCCTTGACAGTTCGCCTTGAATAAGACTCTTCCAGCAATGCCCAACATTGGTTTTACCATTTGCCACCTAGCCTTTTCTTTTCCCTTGGGAGTCGCGCTCCTGAGGGTCATCATTATTTTACCCCCCTGGGCCAGTGCTCCTCTGAGTGTTGGTCCAAACTAGAGTCCTGTGCAGCGCCCCCTCGGGGAAAATCGAGGTTTGGTTTTAGTTGTATGGAGCGCTCATCTGAGTGTGCCCTGAGAACGAGATATGTGCAGCTCCTATCGGGATTTGTCGGCAGATTCAGGCGGTGTTGCTGGATTTGTTTTATCATTGTCGAAATTTCTTGTAACCGGGATTCCGAGTCTGATCGGGTCTTCCCGCTAGAAGGAATATCCTTCGTTGACCGTGAGAGCTTGTGATGGGCTAAGTTGGGACACCCCTGCAGGGATTTGAACTTTCGAAAGCCGTGCCCGCGGTTATGGGCAGATGGGAATTTGTTAATGTCCGGTTGTAGAAAACCTGAAGTTGACCTTAATTAAAATACATCAACCACGTGTGTAACCATGATGGTCTCTTCTCGGCGGAGTCCGGGAAGTGAACACGGTGTTGGAGTTATGCTTGACGTAGGTTGTTCTAGGATCACTTCTTGATCATAGTTATTCGATCGTGCTTTGCTTTCTCTTCTCGCTCTCATTTGCGTATGTTAGCCACCATATATGCTAGTCGCTTGCTGCAGCTCCACCTCATACCTTTACCTTACCCATAAGCTTAAATAGTCTTGATCGCGAGGGTGTGACATTGTTGAGTCCCCGTGACTCACAGATACTTCCAAAACCAGCTTGCAGGTGCCGATGAGTCCGTGCAGATGATGCAACCAAGCTCAGGAGGAGCTCGGTGAAGATCTTGTTCTTTGTGTTGTTTCGTTCTAGTTGATTAGTAGTGGTGCCCAGTTGGGGTTGATCGGGGACCGTGTCGCATTTGGGGTTCTTCTTTTATTTTGGTTCTGTAGTCGGACCTTGATTGTATTTGGATGTTGTAATGCTTTATTCATGTAATTGTGTGAAGTGGCGATTGTAAGCCAACTATGTATCTTTTCCCCTCTTGTATTACATGGGTTGTTTGCGAAGATTACCTCACTTGCGACATTGCTTTCAATGCGGGTATGCCTCTAAGTCGTGCTTCGACACGTGGGAGATATAGCCGCATCGAGGGCATTACAAGTTGGTAATCAGAGCCTTCCCCGACCTTAGGAGCCCCCACTGCTTGATCGAATTAGCGGACGAGTTGAGTCTAGAAAAAAATGTTTTGAGTCATTTAGGAATTATATATCGGAGAGTTTAGGAATTCTTTTTACTCCCCAGTCCCTTCATCGCTCTGGTAAGGCATCCTGACGTAGAGTTTTGACTCTTCTCTTCTCAAATTTCACTAAAAAAATTTAGGATCACACGGGTATCTTGGAATCATTTCGATGGTTTTGTGACGAGAACATTGTTCTTGGTGCCTCCTGACATTTAGGGGTTGTGGCAGTGTCCCGGGGAGTTGAGCTCCGAGGTGTTGTCGTCACAATTTTATCATTGCAGTTCTGGAATACCTGAGCTTAGTTCGCCGACATCGAAAATCTCTTTTATGCAGTTGTTGGTGAGATAACCTCGACGCCACCCAGTACTGGGGCGGGAGTTCTGGAGTATTGCCATAACTCGTATAACTTATGCTTTTTGAAGGTTGAGGTAGATGATTTCCGAAGGTTTCTTGGTTATGTGTTGAAGGATGGATACAGCTGGATGTAGGATTTGTTAGTTTTGGGTGAGATATTATGCTTCCCCTGTATCCCCAACACCTGATTGCATAACCGGAAAATTTCGGGAGTTTATAAGTGGGAAATCAAGTAGCTCTTAGGATATTTTTCCGACAGATGTATGATATGAAATTGGGGTTCAACGTCTAGTGGTCCGCCTATTCACGGTCGGTTTTACAGTGGTCTCGTTGTGTCTTAAAGAGTCCTTGTCTATGCTGACTCGGGGACGCTTCGTATGTCATGTGCACTGCCTTGTACATGATGGTGCTGAACGATCGAGCCCGTGTAGGCCCCACCACGAAAACTTCGGACAAAATCTCTATCATATGTTTGTTCCGGCTTATTCTGCAAGCCAATCCTTTGTTTTGTTTTGAGCTGTGGTATTCGAGTTGCTTCGAAGTCAAATGTTGAGTCCATACCTTTCCTAAATGGTGTTCTCATATCTCTATGTGAATACTAATCCTTCTTGATAATTGAGATTGTCATGTCAATTCTTTTCAACCGGTGTGTTTCTCTTCAAATGGATCTGATCACTTCAACATCCACAGGATTCAATCTCAGCTTTCTCAACGGTGTTTGTTTCATCCGTCCCAAGCTGCCTTTGTTTTCCCACCCACCCACCTTGTTTTCTTCAAGGACTCAGATGTCTTAATCAAGTAGCCATTTTATTCATGAGAAGTCTCTCTTTTCCTTTTCCATCAATACAGTGATTTTCATGAAGATCCTAACGGAACCTCAAGTACATCTTTACCCATTCTAATTCTTCTCCGGTGGATCCAAGTCAAGCTTTGTTGATAATACCCCTTTTTCCTCGTTTCAAATACCTTCTCATGCCGGCGCACCTCTTAATCATCCACTTCTTGCTATTCTTTTGTTCCGTAGTGCTCAAGATATTTCGAAGATTCATGTCTCTACTCTGCTTTCGATCAAGATCTTTCGAGGATGTTATCTCATTCAAGCCATTTAATTCAACCGGCGCAATCTATCTTGTAAATCATTCAACGGTGTTCCTTTTGAGAGGGCCCTAACCCACAGGTCTTTTCCAGGATCTTACTTGACTCTTCTAATTTTCCCGGAGCTATTCTAAAATTTCTTTTCGAAGTTTGACGTAAGAATGATTTATCATCAGTCAAATGTCCTCTCCAAGATCTGTCAAATTGTTTTCATCGTTGGCTCAACCTTTCCATTCTTCATTCCGGAGTGTCTAAATAATTCTTGGTGGTGTTTCTCATCGGTATTCTCAACATTTGAAGACCGAAGAAGATTTGCTCTCAATCTTTTCCATTCTCTTCAAGATTCATGGCTTTGGCTTCATGTCATCCTCTCATAATTGTTTTTGATTGCGAGATATTCTTTTCACCTATCCGGAGCAATTCAGGAGTCTTTTCAGTTTGATTATCCGAAGCCCATCATTTCAGAAGACTTATTCATTCTCAGCCTTCAGCTATCATTCTCCTAATCATACCGATGCATCGTTCAAACACTCTCTTTTCGGCTCGTGATCTCTTTGTTCTCATGTATCTAAATCCTCTCAAGTATCTTCGTTCATTTCATAATTCTTCTCGGTTTTTCTTTATCTTTACTTCGTTCATAATCAATTCTTACGGTGGTTCGTTCAAGACTTCTTGTCATTCGTTTATCATATCAACTCTTTCGTTCTTTTCAATCCTACCGGTGGATAATTGAAGACCATTCTCAAGTTTGTGCTATATCCATCTTAACCCTTTCTATGAGAATAAGCAATATGCTAAATCCGTTCATTGTCATCAATTTAATTGGTGAAGGATAAGCATAACATAATTCTTATTCTTGTTCATCCAAGTGATTAATTCCTTATTCCGGAGGCTCACCAAATTCTTGGTTTCAATAGCTCATCTTTCTTTTCCGGAGTTCCAAGCTCTCGCAATTATATCATCTCAGAGATACATCTAAAGCATTACAACGTTTCACCTTGTGTTTTTCGACCTCTCTTTCCTTCCGTTTGATCATTTCTTTTGTTGCCCGAGTTCTTCAGGGAGGTTCTACATGATGATTCATCAAGGATTTAATTCCTTCTTGAAGTGCTCATCAAGATTCTTTTCAGAGGAGTTCAAGCATTATTCATCTTGCATCCCAAAGTCCAATTCGTTCTATCTTATCTTTTGAGGTGGTGTTATGTCAACTTTGGTAATTTTCCTTCGTGTTTCATGATTCACAAGTTACCAAGAATGAGATATTTTAAATCCATCAATCTCGTCATTGGAGTTATCTTGGGCTATATTTCACCTTAAGCTTTCCCTAAGGATCATTGCTAATTGTGGTGCTCATAAATGATCCGAGTTCTTCATTTATCCTCCCGGTGAAATAAGTTTCTCGTCTCCTCGTTGTTATCAATCCAATCTTTTCCGTGAGTGGCAAGTTGTCACCTCATAACGTTGGGATGCCTTCTATAAGACCATATCAAGCCTATTCTTTTCATTGTTGGTGTTCCAACAACTCCATTCGACCCTTCCCCTAAAGATGCCTCTTCAAGCTCTTTTGTGGCAGAAGTTGGCATTTTCTTCTCAATTCTCCTATGGCAATTATCTATCTTCTATTCTTTTGTTCCGGAGGTATTGTGATGTTGCTTTCTTCAACCATCATCTTGTTTCATCAAAGATAATTTTCTTTTCGTGCTTGCTGTTTTAACCAGAGTGTTGTGCCCTTTTGCTCAAGATCTTTTCATTTTATCAAGTTTTTGACTTCCGTTTCAACCGGAGTGTTGTCCGAATTTGTTCTTCCTTGTTCCTCTTTCCTAACGGGGTGTTTTCAACTTCGTTCATCTCCATTGTATTCTTCTCTCGAAATGGCTTAACCTTTTCAAGGTTCTTTGGTTTCACTCGTTTGTCAAAGGAGCAACTTAGTTTTACCTCTTCTCTTTCTCTTCCGTTTTCCCCTCCGGTGCCATTCTAGATCTCGGGACGAGATCCTCTCATAGTGGTGGAGTGTTGTAACGCCCCATGACCGATGTGCCAGGTGCCCTCCAGTTATTCGCTGTTGTTGCATCTTGTCATTGCATCATGTGCATTGCATCATCATCTTTTCAACACTTGCATCCGTCCGGGTTCCCCAGTTCCGTCCATTGTCCGTCCCGAGCCCAACCACACTTGCACGCGCCCGCGGCATGTCCGAAATATTATTTTATAAGTGGCCGGAAAATGTTCTCGGAATGGGTTGAAAGTTGGCATGCAGTGTTTTTATGTTGTCAGTAGGTCGCCTGCCAAATTTCATCGCATTTGGAGTCTGTTTGACGCCCCAATGGTTAACTATAGCGGCAATATAGTCCGTCAAATCGTCGGACGTTTTCGGTCTCCGGAAACAGATGCCGGGCCCGCTCTCTCTCTCTCTCTCTTCTCCCCCTCGCAGTCTCGCCATAGCCCACCTAGTCCATCCTCCTTCCCCTCTTCACTTCCGGAGTTGTCCGATGCGACCGCACGGTCCAAAACCCTCTCTGCTCAGTGCATCAAACCCCCTCGCGCGCGCGTCTGAGAAGTTGTCCCGGACCCGACCTGGACTGTCGCCACCGTTGTGTCCGGATCATCACCAAACATCTACAAAACATCCCCGTTTTGTTTATTGGTCTCCCTAGCCTATTTTTTTCCGATCGTCTGATTTGGACCGGAGGGACTCGGTAGCCCCTAACCTAATCCCCTACCTATATTTGAGCCTAACCCTAATCCTAGGATGTCCCATCAGTCCATTCCGCCCACCGCCGCCAGCCCACCTGGTCTCCCCCTTTCCTCGGGATCTTGCCCAATCCACCCAATCGATCCTGGCTTCTCCTCATTTTCCCCATCCCACCAACCAGCAAACCCCATCTCTCCTTCTCAGATCGACTCCGCGCTCGATCCCAAACGGATCAAGGCGCTGCCTTCGCTCCCGTGCCGAGTGCCTGCTGGAGCTTAACCTCGCGCGGGCCTCAAACCTGTTCGTCGTCCCGAGCAGGAACGCTCGACCCCGAGCTCCTCCTTCCCCGATGCTCCTCCTCGTGCGCCCCCTCCTCGACCCTGCGCCCCTGCATCCCCATCGTCCTTCGGCCCTGCAGCCGCCTTCGTCCGCGACCACAGGAGCAAGAGCTCCTACAGCCGCGAGCGCCCGAGCCCCCGTCACCAAACGCCACCGTGGAGAGCCGTAGGAGCCCGGCTGGACCAAGCCGCAACTCCCCTGCTTCCTTCCGTGATCTCTTTCTTCTTCTTCTTCCTGCTGGAGCTCCTCCTCCCGAGCGCCTCGGCCGGAGAACCATCACCCGTAGACGGCTTCGCCAGAGCAGCGCCGCTGCAATCATGCTAGGGCCCTCGCCGCCTCCCCTTATTTCTCCTTCCTTCCCCTGTTATCTTCCCCTCACGCAGTTATGTCCCTCTCTCTGAACCTTCACAAGACAGGAGCCATGGCGCGCCGACAGGAGCAGCGCCCGCTTGGACCGTCCGTGTCGACCCCCTGCGTCCGCTCCAGCCCTGCCGTCGCGCCAAGTCCGCCGCTGCGTCCGCTCCAGCCCTGCCGTCCCTTTGCTACTGCATCGAGCAGGAGGTTGATGCCTTTGTACTGAACCTACTGCTGCCCTGCATCAGTTCGTCGTTCCGCTCCGGGACCTTCCATAAGCCGCCTCCTTCAGCTTTGCCTGTGCGCCACATCGCTGGAGAACTCCATCACCCGCCTGGATCCGCCCATCTCCGCCGCCTCCTTGCATTCCCCGCGTGGACGTCGTCCCCTGTCCCACCTGAAGCCACCACGGTCGGCTTCAGTCTCTGCATCGAGTAGAGAAGGGCGACGCCTGCTGCCTCATGCCTCCTCGTCGCTTGCGTGGGCTGCAAGAGCGCTAAGGCCCAGCGCATCTACCGGCCCAGCTTGCCCTCTGTTGGCCTCCTCCTCCCCACCAGCCGAGTTGAAGCCCGTGGTGAGATAGCCCAGCGTCAACAATTTCGGCCCGTAGATGTTTTTTTCAGTTATGCGAATTTGTCTAATATCCAGGAGTTTGCCTATTTTATAGAAAGCCCCCTTGCACTTCATGCATTTTAAAACTCACAAACCGTGCATCATATTAAAAATTTATATATGAAACTTGCTTAGAATTTTGTCTAGTTAAATAATTTCCAATTTTCATCCATGTTTAAAATGCTTAAAGTGATGTTTGCTTTAATTTGCTCCTATGCCATGCTAAAATGTTTTAATTCATAACTAAATAACCGTAACTCCGAATTTAATAATCTTTATATGTAAATGGGGTAGAATTTTGCCTAGTTTAACATGGTGACCTTGCTTTTCATGTTTAATAACTCTAAAATTGTGTTTGGGGCAGAACAGTTCCAAACCTAATATATGCATATGCGGATTTACCGGAATTGTTGTTCGTTGCTTCCGGCCTCATTTAAACTTGCCTAGATAGATAGTTTCATTATGCTTCACCTCTTGCCATGCTAACAACATTTAACATTGTAGAGTACATAAACAAGATCGAACTAAATAAGTCACATGGTGCTTCGTCAATATGGAACGGAGTTGCATATTGAGCTCCACTTAATTTGTAGGATTGCTTGTGCATATTGCCACGCCATGCCTCATTAAACCGGACATGCATCATACTTGGTTGTGCATCATGCCATGCTTGTGCTGGTTGTTTACCAAGTTGTTTGCTTCTTTCCGGTGATGCTTCTTCGAGTTGCTTCCGTTAACGTCGCGTTTGTGAGGAACCGTTCGACTACGTCTGTTTGTCTTCTTCATGGACTCGTTCTTCTTCCTTGCGGGATTTCAGGCAAGATGACCATACCCTTGAAATCACTTCTATCTTTGCTTGCTAGTTGCTCGCTCTTTTGCTATGCCTGTGCTGCGATACCTACCACTTGCTTATCATGCCTCCCATATTGTTGAACCAAGCCTCTAACCCACCTTGTCCTAGCAAACCGTTGTTTGGCTATGTTACCGCTTTGCTCAGCCCCTCTTATAGCGTTGTTAGTTGCAGGTGAAGATTGAAGTTTGTTCCTTGTTGGAACATGGAGATGTTGTTCCTTGTTGGAACATGTTTACTTGTTGGGATATCACATTATATCTTATTTAATTAATGCATCTATATACTTGGTAAAGGGTGGAAGGCTCGGTCTTATGCCTGGTGTTTTGTTCCACTCTTGCCGCCCTAGTTTCCATCATATCGGTGTTATGTTCCCGGATTTTGCGTTACTTACGCGGTTGGGTAATAGTGGGAACCCCTTGACAGTTCGCCTTGAATAAGACTCTTCCAGCAATGCCCAACATTGGTTTTACCATTCGCCACCTAGCCTTTTCTTTTCCCTTGGGAGTCGCGCTCCTGAGGGTCATCATTATTTTACCCCCCGGGCCAATGCTCCTCTGAGTGTTGGTCCAAACTAGAGTCTTGTGCAGCGCCCCCTCGGGGAAACTCGAGGTTTGGTTTTAGTTGTATGGAGCGCTCATCTGAGTGTGCCCTGAGAATGAGATATGTGCAGCTCCTATCGGGATTTGTCGGCACATTCGGGCGGTGTTGCTGGATTTGTTTTATCATTGTCGAAATGTCTTGTAACCGGGATTCCGAGTCTGATCGGGTCGCTAGAAGGAATATCCTTCGTTGACCGTGAGAGCTTGTGATGGGCTAAGTTGGGACACCCCTGCAGGGATTTGAACTTTCGAAAGCCGTGCCCGCGGTTATGGGCAGATGGGAATTTGTTAATGTCAGTTGTAGAAAACCTGAAGTTGAGCTTAATTAAAATACATCAACCGCGTGTGTAACCATGATGGTCTCTTCTCGGCGGAGTCCGGGAAGTGAACACGGTGTTGGAGTTATGCTTGATGTAGGTTGTTCTAGGATCACTTCTTGATCATAGTTGTTCGATCATGCTTTGCTTTCTCTTCTCGCTCTCATTTGCGTATGTTAGCCACCATATATGCTAGTCTCTTGCTGCAGCTCCACCTCATACCTTTACCTTACCCATAAGCTTAAATAGTCTTGATCGCGAGGGTGTGAGATTGTTGAGTCCCCGTGACTCACAGATACTTCCAAAACCAGCTTGCAGGTGCCGATGAGTCCGTGCAGATGACGCAACCAAGCTCAGGAGGAGCTCGGTGAAGATCTTGTCCTTTGTGTTGTTTCGTTCTAGTTGATCAGTAGTGATGCCTAGTTGGGGTCGATCGGGGACCGTGTCGCATTTAGGGTTCTTCTTTTATTTTGGTTCTGTAGTCGGACCTTGATTGTATTTGGATGTTGTAATGCTTTATTCATGTAATTGTGTGAAGTGGCGATTGTAAGCCAACTATGTATCTTTTCCCCTATTGTATTACATGGGTTGTTTGCGAAGATTACCTCACTTGCGACATTGCTTTCAATGCGGTTATGCCTCTAAGTCGTGCTTCGACACGTAGGAGATATAGCCGCATCAAGGGCGTTACAACAAGGGAGTACCTTGATCTGATACCAATTGAAAGTGTGTTATATCGACTAGAGGGGGGGTGAATAGGCGATTTTTATGAAATTCTTCACTGAGGCATTTGCCGGTGAGGAAATTCCTTAGCGAAGAACTACTAGCAGTGGAATAAGTACTCAAAAGTAAACATAACAGAATACAAGCATAGTCATCATGATGAAATGAAGACACGCACAGAGTACAGGAAGCATAATCACAGGATAACACAGGATGAAGACAAACAGACTGAAGAAATTGAACTGAGGAAATTGAGAAAGTCTTCAGTCAATGTCTTCAAACACAGATATGAACAAACACACAACACAATTATGAGGAAATGAAAGAGTTGAGGGAATAGAACCAGTAAGCTTGGTGAAGACAATGATTTGGTAGACCAGTTCCAACTGCTGTCTCAGTTGTACGTCTGGTTGGAGCGGCTGAGTATTTAAACTCGAGGACACACAGTCCCGGACACCCAGTCCTCACTGTATTCTCCTTGAACTAAGGTCACACAGACCTCGTCCAATCACTCGTGGTAAGTCTTCAGGTGACTTCCAAACCTTCACAAAGTTGGTCACTCGGCGATCCACAATTCCTCTTGGATGCTCTAGACCATGATGCCTAACCGTCTGGAAGAAGCACAATCTTCAAAGGTAACAAGCGTCGGATCCATGCAGAATCAATCTCTTCAGTGATGCTCAATCACTTGGGGTTTGTAGGTGTTTGGGTTTGGGGTTTTTGGTTTTTCCTCCCTTGATGATTTTCGCTCAAAGTCCTCAGAGGATGGGTTGCTCTCAAATGACAAGTGTCAGTTTCTCTCGGAGCAGCCAACCAACTAGTGGTTGTAGGGGGCGGCTATTTATATCCTAGGGAGCAGCCCGACATGATAAGACATAAATACCCTTCAATGATATGACCGTTAGGTAGATAGATATTTTGGGACAGCTGGCGCATAGCATAGAAACGGTCGGAATTTTGAGTAGCAAAATCCTCAGGGCTATCATGTTCCTCACTATGTAGGAAATCCGCACTGGCGAATTCCTAACTCCTCAGTCAGAACAAATTCCTCAGAGACCAGAAGAACTTTGTCTCTGTCACTAAAGAAATTGACTGAACTGTATGAGATTTCCAATGGCTTCACTCGAAGGGATTGGTAGGTGTAGGATTTTGAGTTGAGCATCACATGGAAATTTTTCCTTAGTATTTCCTCGACCCCCTTTAACAGTACGGTGTTTCCTATGACTCAAGAAAGAGAAAATGAAACTACGAAAACAAAAGTCTTCACGCTTCATGTTCCTCGAATGAATACCAAGTCTTCACGGTCACACCATTTTCTTCACTTTCAAAGTCTTCAGAATACCAAAGTCTTCAGATGAAGGACTTCATTTTTAGGGGTTGACTTTCTCTGTAAATACCAAACTCCTCATGGACTTATAGACCTGTGTACACTCATAAACACATTAGTTCCTTAACCTATAAGTATTCAATACACCAAAATCACCAAGGGGCACTAGATGCACTTACAGGGCCGGCCCACCAGACGGAGCTCGGCCGTTGGATTTATCGACGCTGCAGGGACGGGCCCAAGCACAGACAACGTGCCTAGCCTTCTTATGCGAAGGATCTTGAAGAAAGACAATCGGCGCGCGACTCCCATGGTGGGTGACAATAAGGCAAGTGATATCCATAGATAGATTACGCATGAAAAGCAACTGGCTTAGGTAAATGCGAGAACGATACATGCCACTGGGTTGGACCCGAGCGGGTTGGGGTTAATGCAGCCCGAGGGGCGCTCCCAGCAGAGTGAACTAAATATGCAAGCGGATACATGCCGCAGGGACGGACCCACGCGGCCTAGGGATGATGCAGCCTAGGGGGCGCTCCAAGCTGAATGAACTTGGAAAGATGTCGCCTGGTTTGGCTGTCGAAGGGGTGTTGGGGTAGCTGAAAACACGTAGTGAAGAAGTCGCTTCTCACGAGCCGCCGAGACCCTGAGCCTCGAGAGGTTCTGGTGGCCTCCGGAGGGCCGACTCCATCTCCGCCAGTACCGCGTGGTGCCTGGCCTCCTGGCCTGCTAGGATGCTCCACAGATTGCGCTGGAAGGCGACAGCCACACTCAGCAGGCCGAGCGGCATGCGAACGCAGCTATGAGGCGGGCCCTCACACCAGCCAGCACGCGAAGGCCAGAAGCGCTCCTGAGATGCGGCCCTGCTGAGCCCAGGGATGTTGATGCAGACGTGAAAGCACAAGTGCTCCCTGGGTGGTTTTGGTAATTAATTTCAACATATCTCTTGTTGGGCTAACACTTTTACCTAGTATGTTTCAGATAAGTTCAACAATGGAGTGGCATGGACTAGAGGATGTGGAACCCCTTCAAGATGCTAAGGACAAAGGATTGGCCCAAGCTTCAAGATCAAGACTCTACATTTTCTATTTTAGTGATCCAAGATCACATTGAGTCTATAGGAAAAGCCAATACTATCAAGAGGGGATGAGGTGTTGCTTAATGGCTTGCTTGCTCAAAGTGCTTAGTGATATGCTCCAAAACCCTCAACTACCTTCCCACATCCACATATGACCAAAACCAAAAGTCAAACTCGGCCCCACCGATTCTTTCTATCCGGAGCCACCGAGTTCAGTTAACATAGCCACTGCCAGAAACCCTAATCAGTTCGGTCTCACCGATGGGATCTCGGTCTCACCGAGATGGGCTTACAAACTCTCTGTTACCTGTTGCAATATTTTTGGTCCCACCGAGCTATGCAATCGGCCCCACTGAGTTTGCTTGGACAACTCTCTGTTTCGCTTATTACCCAAATCGGTCCCACCGAGTTTGAGTAATCGGTCAAACCGAGTTTTGGTTTTACCCTAACCATAGCACATCGGTTCCATCGAGTTGAACCAGTCGATCCCACCGAAAACCCTAACGGTCACTAGGTTTACTAAATCGGTCCGACCGAGTTTTTCCTTCGGTCTCACTGAGATTGGTAAATTGAGTGTAACAGTTAGATTTTGTGTGGAGGCTATATATACCCCTCCACCCACTCTTCATTCATGGAGAGAGCCATCAGAACATACCTACACTTCCAATACACATTTTCTGAGAGAGAACCACCTACACTTGTGTTGAGGTCAAGATATTCCATTCCAACCATATGAATCTTGATCTCTAGCCTTCCCCAAGTTGCTTTCCACTCAAATCTTCTTTCCACCAAATCCAAATCCTGTGAGAGAGAGTTGAGTGTTGGGGAGACTATCATTTGAAGCACAAGAGCAAGGAGTACATTGTCAACACACCATTTGTTACTTCTTGGAGAGTGGTGTCTCCTAGATTGGCTAGGTGTCACTTGGGAGCCTCCAACAAGATTGTGGAGTTGAACCAAGGAGTTTGTAAGGGCAAGGAGATTGCCTACTTCATGAAGATCTACCGCTAGTGAGGCAAGTCCTTCATGGGCGACGACCGTGATGGAATAGACAAGGTTGCTTCTTCGTGGACCCTTCGTGGGTGGAGCCCTCCGTGGACTCGCGCAACTGTTACCCTCCGTGGGTTGAAGTCTCCATCAACGTGGATGTACAATAGCACCACCTATCGGAACCATGACAAAAACCTCCGTATCTCCAATTGCATTTGAATACTCAAAACCCTTCTCCTTACATTATTGCAAGTTGCATGCTTTACTTTCCGCTGCTCATATACTCATTGCATGCTTGCTTGATATGTATTGTGTTTGTTAAACTTGTGCTTAAACTCAACTTAAACTTAAGAATATTAAAAACTGCAACTTTTGGCACTTAGTGTCTAATCTCCCCTCCCCCTCTAGACACCTCTTCTCAATCCTTTCAATTGGTATCAGAGCATTGGTCTCCATTGCCTTGGTTTAAACACCATTGGAGGAAGATGGATGTGTCTACTTTGGGGAGTCTTAGACATAGAGTGCCTATTCTTGATGGAGAGTATTTTCATGAGTGGAAAAATCAAATGCTTGAGATTTTCAATGAATATCATTTGAACAAGTACATTACTAGCCCTTGTGCACCTCATGTTGATCCTTTGCACCCTACCCTAGATGAAGATATTGACATGATTCACAATCTTAGAACTGTTAATCTTATCACTAGAGGATTGCCTAGAAACTTGATTGGATGTTTGCCGACTCTTAAGTGTGCCTACAACATATGGAAATTTCTTGAGGAACTCTTTCCTAATTACTCCTTGAAAGATCTAGATGAAATCCTCCATAAGTCTATTGCTTTGATTAAGATGAGTTCCAATGATCCCAAATTTGATGACTGCTTATTTGAGCTTACTGATCTTACGAGTGCCAAAGGAGATGTTGGAATCATTAGCAATATCATTTCCAAAGCTATTAGAATTCATAAAGATAACTATAGAAATGATCATTTATCTAATGAATTGCCCTCGCTAGGAATTGATCAATCACAAGATGATGTTGAACATGAATACTCGGATGAGGATGATGATGATGAGGATGATGATAGTGACTATGATCTCGATGATGCGATGAGACACTTTGGTATTATGGAAAATCTTCGCGGCTACATGGCTGGAGGAAAGGAATGGGTCCTTGATAGTGGATGTACTGATCATATGACCGGAGATAAAGACATGTTCCGTGAGCTTGCTGAAAATGACGGCCCTCGAAAGTATGTCAATTTTGGTGATAATTCAAAGGGTAAGGTGGTTGGCCTTGGTAAGGTGGCCATCTCACATGATAGCTCCATACAAAATGTCATGCTCGTTGAATCTCTTGGCTACAACTTACTTTCAGTATCTAGACTTGCTGATTTCGGTTTCAATGTCCTATTTACTGAAGTAGACTGCCAAGTGTTTCGTAGAGATAATCATAAAATGGTCTTTACCGGTATAAGTAGAAGAGATCTTTACATTGTTGATTTCACTAAAAAGGCTCAACCTAAAACTTGCTTAATTGCTAAATCTTCTAAAGGCTGGTTGTGGCATAGAAGACTAGGTCATGTTGGTATGCGAAATCTTGATAAGCTTATTAAAGGTGATCATATCCTTGGAATAAAAGATGTCATATTTGACAAGGATAGACTTTGTAGTGCTTGTCAAGCAGGGAAACAAGTTGGAGGAAGTCACCGCGCGAAGAACATCATGACCACAAGAAGACCACTCGAGCTACTTCACATGGATCTCTTTGGTCCAAATGCCTACAAGAGTCTCGGTGGTAACTCATTTGGTCTAGTCATAGTTGATGATTTTTCAAGATTTACGTGGGTGTTCTTTCTTGATGACAAATCGCAGGTCCAAAAGATCTTCAAAAACTTTGCTAGGAAGGCCCAAAATCAGTTTGACGTGAAGATCAAGAAGGTTCGGAGCGACAATGGAACGGAGTTCAAGAACGCAAATGTGGACACCTTTCTTGACGAAGAAGGGATTTCACACGAGTTCTCGGCTACGTACACACCTCAACAAAATGGAGTTGTTGAAAGGAAGAGCGGACTCTTGTCGAGATGGCAAGAACGATGTTTGATGAGTACAAAACGCCAAAGCACTTTTGGGCGGAAGCGATTGAGACAGCTTGTCATGCAATAAATCGCTTGTATCTTCACAAGCTACTCGGCAAGACGGCATACGAGCTCCTCACAGGTAACAGACCCCAAGTTGGATACTTTCGAGTATTCAGCTCAAAGTGCTACATTCTTGATAAGCATCGTCGTTCTAAATTTGCTCCTAAATCTCATGAAGGTTTCCTACTTGGTTATGGCTCAAACTCTCACACTTACCGTGTCTACAACAATTTCACCTGAAAGGTTGAAGAGACGGTAGATGTGAAGTTTGATGAATCTAACGGCTCGCAAGTAGAGCAATTGCCAATTGATGTAGGAGACAAAGACCCTTCGGAAGCAATTCAAGACTTGTCCATTGGCAAGATTCATCCAACGGAAGTGAAGGAGAGTACCTTGTCCGTCCAAGTGGAAGCTTCTACCTCACGACAAGGTGAACCAAGAGTTGATACAGAAGCATCCACAAGTGGGACACGCCAAGATGAAGAAAACGAGGGAGCACACCAAGATGAACATCAACAACCTCCTTCTCCACCACGACAAGAGAACGACAATGTCAACAATGAAGAAGGCCAAGAAGAAGAACAATATGAAGAGGATGTTCCACCCCGACCCAAGCAAAAGCTTTCACGAGTTCGAGCAAGAATTGCCAAAGATCATCCCGTCGAGCAAATCTACAATGATATCCAAACCGGGAGAATCACTTGCTCTAAAACTCGTTTAGCTAACTTTTGTGAACATTACTCATTCATCTCTAGCATTGAACCTATGAATGTTGAAGAAGCATTGGAGGATCCGGATTGGATAAACGCTATGCATGAAGAGCTACACAACTTTGAGAGAAATTAAGTGTGGACTTTGGTCGAGAAGCCCGACAACAACCACAACATCATTGGTACCAAATGGGTGTTTCGCAACAATAAAGATGAAGATGGACAAGTGGTTCACAACAAAGCCTGTCTCATCGCCCAAGGCTACACACAAGTTGAAGGTATGGACTATGGTGAGACATATGCTCCCGTTGCTAGACTTGAGTCCATTCGCATCTTACTTGCTTATGCTAATCACCATGATATCACCTTGTACCAAATGGACATTAAAAGTGCTTTTCTAAATGGCAAAATCGAAGAGGAAGTTTATGTTAAGCAACCTCCCGGCTTCGTCAATCCTAAGAAACCTAATCATGTGTACAAACTTCACAAAGCCCTTTATGGTCTTAAACAAGCTCCTAGAGCATGGTATAAATGCTTGACCAAGTTCCTTATTGAAAAAGGCTTTGAAATTGGTAAAATTGATTCTACTCTTTTTACTAAAAGGGTTAATGGAGAACTATTTGTGTGCCAAATTTATGTTGATGATATCATATTTGGTTCAACTAACCCTCATTTTAGTGAGAAGTTTGGAAAGCTAATGTCGGAGAAGTTTGAGATGTCTATGATGAGTGAACTCAAATTCTTTCTCGGTTTGCAAATCAAGCAAACTAAGGAAGGTACCTTTGTCTCTCAAATGAAGTACACCAATGACTTATTCAAGAAGTTCAATATGCAAGAATGGAAAGGTATGACTACACCAATGCCTACTAGTGGACATCTTGATTTGACCAAAGATGGTGAACCGGTTGATCAAAAGGTTTATCGCTCTATGATTGGTTCATTGTTATATCTATGTGCCTCTCGTCCCGATATTATGCTAAGTGTGTGCATGTGTGCATGATCTCAAGCTGATCCTAAAGAATGTCATCTTAAGGTTGTGAAAAGGTTAGTGAGATACCTAATCCATACACCAAATTTTGGCATTAGGTATCCTAAGAGGTCCTCTTTTGATCTTGTTGGCTACTCCGATTCGGACTATGCCGGAGACAAGGTTGATAGAAAGTCCACTTCGGGTACTTGTCAATTCCTTGGTAGATCTCTTGTGTCTTGGTCTTCCAAGAAACAAAACTCGGTATCCTTATCCACCGCCGAAGCGGAATACATTGCCGCTGGTTCATGTTGCGCTCAATTACTTTGGATGACCCAAACTCTTAAAGATTATGGGATATATGTGAAACATGTTCCATTGCTATGTGACAATGAAAGTGCTATTAAGATTTCTCACAATCCCGTGCAACATTCTCGAACTAAGCATATTGAAGTTCGTCATCATTTCATTCGAGATCATGTTGCAAAAGGGGACATTAACCTTAAGCATGGTCGCACCGATAAGCAATTGGCGGATATATTCACTAAACCACTTGATGAGAAAGTGTTTTGCAGGTTGAGAGGTGAATTGAACACCATTGATGCTTCAAACTTGGAGTAGGAACTCCATTTGATACATGCGGGGCATGAGCCTATGACTAATCCTCGATATTTCTCTTATGATGCTATTCATATGTCTTGGATATATTTGTACCTTGCATGTTATCTAACCTGTGTAGGTACTTGGTTGAATCTAAATCTATGAGATTGCAACTCACTCACATCTTGAGCAATTTCTACATCACCAAGTCTCTACACAATGGTGGTTGAAGACAAGGAAGCACGAAACCATTCAAACATATCCTTTGGCAAATTCCATGTTGAGTCTCATGATTGTCATTTTGGATACACAAGTGCTCTTCCTTGCAAAGCTAACCCATGTAGGTAGATGAACTCAAACTCCAAGTGGTGCTCCCAACCCTTGATGAACTACATCAACCTTGAGCAACCCACACAAGTTCAACTACATGAACAAGATCAACACCACCACCCATGGTATGTTATTCCATCTTAGAGAAGCTTTACTCCAAGTCATGAGTCAAAGCAACTCGACAAGATGTGAATACATTAAAAGTCTTAAACGAAAAATGGTAACCCCATTTTGAGCTTAAACGATGAGTATGACCTATGATCAAGTGCTCTCACTTGACTCCTAAGTCAATATACTCTAATATAGGTGACTTTGTCGCTGACCATTTCTAGATGAAGTTCTCTAGTGTTTCTCCGTGCATTTGCATTTGCATATTTGTTTCCCCTTTCAAACTTCATCTAGAACTTTTAGCTTCTTTTCTTTCCTTTTTGCTCTACATTTTCTGCATCCAATTCATTGCAAATCTTTTAGTTAATTCCTTGCATATCCTTGTGAGATCTTAATTGTCTAGTGAGCTGAGGTGACAAGTGATTTCACTCTGATGAACTCGGTCACACCAGTTTGTTCTCTTCGGCCCAACCGAAATCCTTCGGTGCAACCGAAGCACACAACTCGGAGTCACTGATTTCATCACAGGAAAGCCAACTTGTCACTTATTCCTGATTTCTGTTTGCTCCAGCTCCACTCAATGATTCTTGTCCTTTGCCAGCATCATATTAGACATGCTGCTTTGCTCTGTGACTCAAGGACCAACCCATTTGTATCACATGTCCAGAAGAGCCCTTCTTGGAAATTGATGTCAAAGGGGGAGAGAGAGATCACATCAAAGCTTAATCCTTCCTATAGGGGGAGAAAGAGAGAGCACTCAGGGGGAGAGAGTTTCCCAACTAGGAGAAAGTAATATCATCAAAGACCCCAGATGCTTGGTGTTCAAGAGGAGAGATGTCACATGTCTTTAAGAGGGGAAAGACATGTTTGGTTGCTTGCTTTAGCACAAGCTCTGTTGTTTCTTTTTTGTTGCTATGATCTTCTGTTCCCTATATTCTCCCAATATCCCATGCAGATTTAGGGGGAGCAAGACATCTAAGGGAAGGAAATCTCTGATTTTATTTGCATATCTTTACCTTTGGGGGCATGTCTATATCCAATGTGGTACTTAGTACTCACTCTACATGTCATCCCAGTCTTGGTTCTCTTATGGTTTCTCTTGTTTGCTCTGGTCAGTAGGTGTATCTGTGTTATTTAACCTTGTTTGCGCAGGTTCATCCCATCCTAAGCTAACTCAAGACCACAAGGTAAGTATATGCATCACAGTCATGTGAATGAGAAGTTCTTGTTGATGTACATACTGTTTGCAAGAAGGACTCATGACCATGAAGGTGCATTTCTGACATTCACATCATTTGCTCTGATGCATATAGCCAAGATACATGTAACACATTGCTTACTCTGTTATGTTTACGCATTCACATGCTCCTATATTCAATATTCACATGATTGCATACATGTAGGGGGAGCCTATGCATGTTACATGTCTTTCCAAAGCTTTACTTGCTATTATCTATATCTTTATATAAAGCTTTGATGTATGTTGTCATCAATTACCAAAAAGGGGGAGATTGAAAGCACAAGTGCTCCCTGGGTGGTTTTGGTAATTAATGGCAACATATCTCTTGTTGGACTAACACTTTTACCTAGTATGTTTCAGATAAGTTCAACAATGGAGTGGCATGGACTAGAGGATGTGGAACCCCTTCAAGATGCTAAGGACAAAGGATTGGCTCAAGCTTCAAGATCAAGACTCTACATTTTCTATTTTAGTGATCCAAGATCACATTGAGTCTGTAGGAAAAGCCAATACTATCAAGAGGGGATGATGTGTTGCTTAATGGCTTGCTTGCTCAAAGTGCTTAGTGATATGCTCCAAAACCCTCAACTACCTTCCCACATCCACATATGACCTAAACCAAAAGTCAAACTCGGCCCCACCGATTCTTTCTATCCGGAGCCACCGAGTTCAGTTAACATAGCCACTGCCAGAAACCCTAATCAGTTCGGTCTCACCGAGATGGGCTTGCAAACTCTCTGTTACCTGTTGCAATATTTTTGGTCCCACCGAGATATGCAATCGGCCCCACCGAGTTTGCTTGGCCAACTCTCTATTTCGCTTATTACCCAAATCGGTCCCACCGAGTTTGAGTAATCGGTCAAACCAAGTTTTGGTTTTACCCTAACCCTAGCACATCGGTTCCACCGAGTTGAACCAGTCGGTCCCACCAAAAACCCTAATGGTCACTAGGTTCACTAAATTGGTCCGACCGAGTTTTTCCCTTCGGTCTCACCGAGATTGGTAAATTGAGTGTAACGGTTAGATTTTGTGTGGAGGCTATATATACTCGTCCACCCACTCTTCATTCGTGGAGAGAGCCATCAGAACATACCTACACTTCCAATACACACTTTCTAAGAGAGAACCACCTACACTTGTGTTGAGGTCAAGATATTCCATTCCAACCATATGAATCTTGATCTCTAGCCTTCCCCAAGTTGCTTTCCACTCAAATCTTCTTTCCGCCAAATCCAAATCCTGTGAGAGAGAGTTGAGTGTTGGGGAGACTATAATTTGAAGCACAAGAGCAAGGAGTTCATCATCAACACATCATTTGTTACTTCTTGGAGAGTGGTGTCTCCTAGATTGGCTAGGTGTCACTTGGGAGCCTCCAACAAGATTGTGGAGTTGAACCAAGGAGTTTGTAAGGGCAAGGAGATCGCCTACTTCGTGAAGATCTACCGCTAGTGAGGCAAGTCCTTCGTGGGCGACGGCCGTGATGGAATAGACAAGGTTGCTTCTACGTGGACCCTTTGTGGGTGGAGCCCTCCGTGGACTCGCGCAACCGTTACCCTCCGTGGGTTGAAGTCTCCATCAACGTGGATGTACGATAGCACCACCTATCGGAACCATGACAAAAACCTCCGTGTCTCCAATTGCGCTTGAATACTCCAAACCCTTCTCCTTACATTCTTGCAAGTTGCATGCTTTACTTTCTGCTGCTCATATACTCATTGCATGCTTGCTTGATATGTATTGTGTTTGTTAAACTTGTGCTTAAACTCCACTTAAACTTAAGAATATTAAAAACTGCAACTTTTGGCACTTAGTGTCTAATCACCCCCCTCTAGACACCTCTTCTCGATCCTTTCAAGACGCGCAGCTTACCACCCTCGCCTGGGTGGGGAGCAACACCAGGTGGGAGGCAGTCGCCGCGCATTGCTCTTGCTTCCTGAAGCTCCTAAGATGACTTGGCGATGAACTCCTGAGCGCCGGGTGCTCCTCGCCCGGTGTCCTCCTGAGGGAAACATGCCGCGAAGCACGCCTCCACGTGGTGCCCTAGCGCCTCCCTTGTGATGCTGGCCAGGTCTGAGGCCCTCCAGAATAGAGCCCCCGAGCCCTGCCCGAGGAAGGCGTGGGCGCGCCTCCCTATGCAAGGGAGGGAGGCGCCCCAGGCGCTGGCGCGGATCCTGAAGTGGCGCCGCTGGAGGTGCCGTTCCCTTGAGGCCTAGTGTGGAGTAGCCACTCCTTCTTCTTGGGGTTGGCCTCAGGAGGGTATTGCGCACCTACACTGTCAGGGTCTTCGATTGATGCAGCTTGGAAGGCGCGCTCGAGGAAGCACATTGTGTCTCTTTCTTCACAAGGGACCATGATGATTCCACCGCTTCCCGACATATTGAGGATGTTGTAGCCATGGTGGGCGACCGCTTTTGGCCTGTGCTGTGTACCCGAGGATGGCATTGTTCGGCAGAGGGATGTGGGCGACATCAAAATCGATGAGCTCGTTGTGGTAGTTGTTGCACTGACCGAAGGTGGCAGGGAGGCGAACTTGCCCTACTTGGTGGCTGGAGCTGATCGTATGGCACTTGACGGTTGTCAAACGTCTCGACTTACAGGACACCTGAGTCCTGCACCGCCGTCGATGAGGGTCTTGGTGACTTGGACATTGCTGATGACGGGTGAACAGAGCATCGGGAGGACGCCAGCGGTTGCCACGCATTTGAGCTGGTCTGCTGAGCTAAAAGTGATGGCATACTTGGACCACTTGAGCGGGCGTGTAGCCTCAAGCTTGGGGAGGGCTGCATTCACTTCGCGGGAGAACTGTTGAAGACGCGTTGGGAGCCTAGGGCCTGAGCGCCACCCAAGATGCAGGCGACGCCGTGCGACTCCTGGAAGCCCCCAGCCTCTTCGTCCTGTTGATGGTCGTCGTTCCTTCTTGGCGGCGGCGGCGGAGGGAGACTAGGGTTGCCCTGAGGACGATCCTCACGAGGCTGGTCCCTCCAGGCGCCCTCACGAGGCTGGTCCTGCCAACGATCCTCGTAGGCTGGTCGCGCCAATCTTGGCGGGGCCCATGGTCGTCCCAACATCCTCCACCTCGTACACCTCCTCGGACGTAGCCCCGGTCGTTGCGCTCAGGGCGTCGACTGATATGTCTCCAATGTATCTATAATTTATGAAGTATTCATGCTATTATATTATCTGTTTTGGATATTTATGGGCTTTACTAAACACTTTTATATTATTTTTGGGACTAACCTATTAACCGGAGGCCCAGCCCAAATTGCTGTTTTCTTGCCTATTTCAGTGTTTCGAAGAAAAGGAATATCAAACGGAGTCCAAACAGAATGAAACCTTCGGGAGAGTTATTTTTGGAACGGAAGCAATCTAGGAGACTTGGAGTAGACTTCAGGGAAGCTTCGAGGAAGCCACGAGGCAGGGAGGCGCGCCCTACCCCCTGGGCGCCCCCCACCCTCGTGGGCCCTCATGGCTCCCCTGACCGACTTCTTTCGCCTATATATGTCCATATACCCTAAAAACATCGGGGAGCAGAATAGATCGGGTGTTCCGCCGCCAGAAGCCTCCGTAGCCACCGAAAACCAATCTAGACCCGTTCCCGCACCCTGTCGGAGGGGGGAATCCTTCTCCGGTGGCCATCTTCATCATCCCGGCGCTCTCCATGACGAGGAGGGAGTAGTTCACCCTCGGGGCTGAGGGTATGTACCAGTAGCTATGTGTTTGATCTCTCTCTCTCTTGTGTTCTTGAGTCGGCATGATCTTGATGTATCGCGAGCTTTGCTATTATATTTGGATCTTATGATGTTTCTCCCCCTCTAATCTCTTGTGATGAATTGAGTTTTCCCTTTGAAGTTATCTTATCGGATTGAGTCTTTAAGGATTTGAGAACACTTGATGTATGTCTTGCATGTGCTTATCTGTGGTGACATTGGGATATTCACGTGATCCACTTGATGTATGTTTTGGTTATCAACTTGCGGGTTCCGCTCGTGAACTTATGCATAGGGGTTGGCACATGTTTTCGTCTTGACTCTCCGGTAGAAACTTTGGGGCACTCTTTGAAGTACTTTGTGTTGGTTGAATAGATGAATCTGAGATTGTTTGATGCATATCGTATAATCATACCCACGGATACTTGAGGTGACATTGGAGTATCTAGGTGACATTAGGGTTTTGGTTGATATGTGTCTTAAGGTGTTATTCTAGTATGAACTCTTGAATAGATCGATCCGAAAGAATAACTTTGCGGTCGTATTGTACCCTACAATAATCTCTTCGTTTGTTCTCCGCTATTAGTGACTTTGGAGTGACTCTTTGTTGCATGTTGAGGGATAGTTATATGATCCAATTATGTTATTATTGTTGAGAGAACTTGCACTAGTGAAAGTATGAACCCTAGGCCTTGTGTCAACACATTGCAATACCGTTTGTGCTCACTTTTATCATTAGTTACCTTGCTGTTTTTATATTTTAAGATTACGAAAACCTATATCTACCATCCATATTGCACTTGTATCACCATCTGTTCGTTGAACTAGTGCACCTATAAAATTTACCATTGTTTTGGGTGTGTTGGGGACACAAGAGACTCTTTGTTATTTGGTTGCAGGGTTGCTTGAGAGAGACCATCAACATCCTACGGCTCCCACGGATTGACAAACCTTAGGTCATCCACTTGAGGGAAATTTGCTACTGTCCTACAAACCTCTGCACTTGGAGGCCCAACAACGTCTACAAGAAGAAGGTTGTGTAGTAGACATCAAGCTCTTTTCTGGCGCCGTTGCATGGGAGGTTAGCGCTTGAAGGTATATCTTTAGATCTTGCAATCAAATCTTTTAGTTTCTTGTTTTATCACTAGTTTAGTCTATAAAAGAAAACTACAAAAAATGGAATTAAGGCTACCTCATATGCTTGATCTTTTAATGTCTTTCGTGAGAATAAGGATTCCGATAATTGTGCCAAAGTGTTAGAAGAAGAATGCATTAGAATGTTTGGCACTAAATCTTTGTATGATGAGCATGATTGCAATGTTGTTAGTATGAATTCCTTGGATATCTATGATGCTAATGATATGCAAAGCCACAAGCTTGGGGAAGCTATGTTTGATGAAGATGATATTTTTTGTCCCCCAAGTTTTGATGAGCAAATTTATTATGATGAAAGCATGCCGCCTATTTATGATGATTATATTGATGAAAGTGGATTTGGAGAGGTGATGACTTTATTTAGTGATGAATCCACTATTTCGAAAGAGGTTCCAATTGATTATGAGAACAAAGGTGCTATCTATGATGATTATTGTGATGACCTGTATTCTATAAAGAATTATGATAACCATGAAATTTGTCATCATGATTTTAGTTTTCAATTGGATCATGCCTAACATGATAATTATTTTGTTGAGTTTGCTCCCACTATTATGAATGAGAAGAATTTTGCTTATGTGGAGAGTAGTAAATTTTCTATGCTTGTAAATCATGAAAAGAATGCTTTATGTGATGGTTATATTTTTGAATTCATTCATGATGCTACTGAAAATTATTACGAGGGAGGAATATATGCTTGTAGGAATTGCAATAATATCAAGTTTCCTCTCTATGTGCTTAAAATCTTAAAGTTATCCTTGTTTTACCTTCCTATGCAAGTTGATTCTTGTTCCCACAAATTGTTTGCTCACAAAATCCCTATGCATAGGAAGTGGGTTAGACTTAAATGTGCTAGTCATATTCTAGCTACCTCTTGAGCACTGCGTTGGTTTTCCCCGAAGAGGAAGGGATGATGCAGTAAAGTAGCGTAAGTATTTCCCTCGGTTTTTGAGAACCAAGGTATCAATCCAGTAGGAGGCTACGCGTGAGTCCCTTGTACCTGCACAAAACAAATAAATCCTCGCGACCAACGCGATAAGGGGTTGTCAATCCCTACACGACCACTTACGAGAGTGAGATCTGATAGATATGATAAGATAGTATTTTTGGTATTTTATGATAAAGATGCGAAGTAAAATAAACGCAAAGTAAAAAAGCAAAGGAAACAACTAAGTATTGGCAGATTAATATGATGAAGATAGACCCGTGGGCCACAGGTTTCACTAGTGGCTTCTCTCAAGAGCATAAGTATTTTACGGTGGGTGAACGAATTACTGTTGAGCAATTGACAGAATTGAGCATAGTTATGATAATATCTAGGTATGATCATGTATATAGGCATCACGTCCGAGACAAGTAGACCGACTCCTGCCAGCATCTACTACTATTACTCCACTCATCGACCGCTATCCAGCATGCATCTAGAGTATTAAGTTAATGAAAATAGAGTAATGCCTTAAGAAAGATGACATGATGTAGAGGGATAAACTCATGCAATATGATGATAACCCCATCTTGTTATCCTCGATGGCAACAATACAATATGTGCCTTGCTGCCCCTACTGTCACTGGGAAAGGACACCGCAAGATTGAACCCAAAGCTAAGCACTTCTCCCATTGCAAGAAAGATCAATCTAGTAGGCCAAACGAAACTGATAATTTGAAGAGACTTGCAAAGATAACAAATCATACATAAAAGAATTCAGAGAAGATTCAAATATTGTTCATAGATAGACTTGATCATAAACCCACAATTCATCGGTCTCAACAAACACATCGCAAAAAGAAGATTACATCGAATAGTTCTCCACAAGAGAGGGGGAGAACATTGTATTGAGATCCAAAAAGAGAGAAGAAGCCATCTAGCTAATAACTATGGACCCGTAGGTCTGAGGTGAATGACTCACACTTCATTGGAGGGGCTATGGTGATGATGTAGAAGCCCTCCGTGATGGATACCCCCTCCGGCGGAGCTCCAGAACAGGCCCCAAGAAGGGATCTCGTGGATACAGAAAGTTGCGGCGGTGGAATTAGGGTTTTGGCTCCGTATTTGATCGTTTGGGGGTACGAAGGTATATATAGGAGGAAGGAGTACGTCGCTGAAGGGCGTGCCTGGGGGGTAGGCGTGCCCCCTACCTCGTGGCCTCCTCCTTTGTTTCTTGACGTAGGGTCCAAGTCTCTTGGATCATGTTCGGCGAGAAAATCATATTCCTGAAGGTTTCATTCCGTTTGGACTCTGTTTGATATTCCTTTTATTTGAAACCCTAAAATAGGCAAAAAATAGCAATTCTGGGCTGGGCCTCCGTTTAATAGGTTAGTCCCAAAAATAATATAAAAGTGGATAATAAAGCCCAATAATGTCCAAAACAGTAGATAATATAGCATGGAGCAATAAAAAATTATAGATATGTTGGAGACGTATCAAGCATCCCCAAGCTTAATTCCTGCTCGTCCTCGAGTAGGTAAATGATAAAAACCGAATTTTTCACGCGGAGTGCTACTTGGCATAATTTTAATGTAATTCTTCTTAATTGTGGTATGAATATTCAGATCTGAAAGATTCAAGATAAAAGTTCATATTTACATAAAATTAACAATACTTCAAGCATACTAACTAAGAAATTATGTCCTCTCAAAATAACATGGCCAAAGAAAGTTCATCCCTACAAAATCATATAGTTTAGTCATGCTCCATTTTCGTCACACAAGATGCTCTCATCATGCACAACCCCGATGACAAGCCAAGCAACTGTTTCATACTTTAGTAATCTCAAACCTATAAATTTCAAGCAATATATGAGCGCGAGCCATGGATATAGCACCATGGGTGGAATAGAATATGATGATGGGGGTTATGTGGAGAAGACAAAAAAGGAGAAAGTCTCACATCAATGAGGCTAATCAATGGGCTATGGAGATGCCCATCGATTGATGTTAATGCAAGGAGTAGGGATTGCCTTGCAACGGATGCACTAGAGCTATAAATGTATGAAAGCTCAACAAAAGAAACTAAGTGGGTGTGCATCCAACTTGCTTGCTCATGAAGACCTAGGGCACTTGAGGAGGCCCATTGTTGGAATATACAAGCCAAGTTCTATAATGAAAAATTCCCACTAGTATATGAAAGTGACAAAACAAAAGACTCTCTATCATAAAGATTATGGTGCTACTTTGAAGCACAAGTGTGGAAAAAGGATAGTAGCATTATCCCTTCTTTTTTTGGCCTTTTTTTATTTTGCCTTTCTTTCTTTTTTTAGGACAATGCTCTATGAATGATGGTCATCACACTTCTATTTACTTACAACTCAAGAATTACAACTCGATACTTAGAACAAGACATGACTCTATATGAATGCCTCCGGCGGTGTAACGGGATATGCAATGAACCAAGAGTGACATGTATGAAAGAATTATGAACGGTGTCAACTACATGATCATGCTAAGCAATATGACAATGATGAATGTGTCATGATAAACAGAATGGTGGAAAGTTGCATGTCAATATATCTCGGAATGGCTATGGAAATGCCATAATAGGTAGGTATGGTGGCTGTTTTGAGGAAGATATAAGGAGGTTTATGTGTGAAAGAGCGTACCATATCACGGGGTTTGGATGCACCGACGAAGTACCAACTCTCAATGTGAGAAAGGGCAATGCACGGTACCGAAGAGGCTAGCAATGATGGAAGGGTGAGAGTGCGTATAATATATGGAATCAACATTAGTCATAAAGAACTCACATACTTATTGCAAAAATCTACAAGTCATCAAAAACCAAGCACTACGCGCATGCTCCTAGGGGATAGATTGGTAGGAAAAGACCATCGCTCATCCCCGAGCGCCACTCATAAGGAAGACAATCAAATAACATCTCATGTTTCAAATTTGTTACATAAAGTTTACCATACGTGCATGCTACGGGACTTGCAAACTTCAACACAAGCATTTCTCAAATTCACAACTACTCAACCAGCATGACTTTGATATTATTACCTCCATATCTCAAAACAATCATCAAGCATCAAACTTCTCTTAGTATTCAAAACACTCATAAGATTTTTTTTTACTAATCTTGAACACCTAGCATATTAGGATTATTTAAGAAAATTGCCATGCTACTTAAGACTCTCAAAATAATATAAATGAATCATGAGAGATCAATAGTTTCTATAAAACAAATCCACCACCATGCTCTAAAAGATATAAGTGAAGTACTAGAGCAAAACTATATAACTCAAATGATATAAGCGAAGCACATATAGTATTCTAACAAATTCGAAATCAGGTATGGCTCTCTCAAAGGGTGTGTACAGCAAGGATGATTGTTGTAAATTAAAAATCAAAGACTCAAATCATACAAGACGCTCCAAGCAAAACACATATCATGTGGTGAATAAAAATATAGCTCCATGTAAAGTTACCGATAGAAGTAGACGAAAAGAGGGGATGCCTTCCGGGGCATCCCCAAGCTTTTGCTTTTAGGTGTCCTTGGATTATCTTGGGGTGCCATGGGCATCCCCAAGCTTAGTCTCTTACCACTTCTTATTCCATAATCCATTCAATCTTTACCCAAGACTTGAAGACTTCACAACACAAAACTTAAAGTAGAAAATCTCGTGAGCTCCGTTAGCGAAAGAAAACAAAAGACCACTTTAAGGTACTGTAATTAACTCATTCTTTATTTATATTGGTTTTAAACCTACCGTATTCCAACTTATCTATAGTTTATAAACTATTTTACTAGCCATAGATTCATCAAAATAAGCGAACAACACACGAAAATTAGAATCTGTCAAAAACTGAACAGTCTGTAGTAATCTGTAGCTAGCACAAGATCTGGAACCCCAAAAATTCTAAAATAAACTTCTGGACGTGATGAATTTATCTATTAATCATCTGCAAAAATAATTAACTAAATATCACTCTCCAAATAAAAATGGCAGCAGTTCTCGTGAGCGCTAAAGTTTCTGTTTTTTACAGCAAGATATCAAGACTTTCCCCAAGTCTTCCCAATGGTTCTACTTGGCAAAAACACTAATTAAACACAAAAAACACAACCTAAACAGAGGCTAGATAAATTATTTATTACTAAATAGGAGCAAAAATCAAGGAATAAAAATAAAATTGGGTTGCCTCCCAACAAGCGCTATCGTTTAATGCCCCTAGCTAGGCATAAAAAGCAAGGATAGATCTAGGTATCGCCATCTTTGGTAGGCAATCCATAAGTGGCTCTGATAATAGATTCATAAGGTAATTTAATTTTCTTTCTAGGAAAGTGTTGCATGCCTTTCCTTAACTGAAATTGGAATCTAATATTTCCTTCCTTCATATCAATAATTGCACCAATCGTTCTAAGGAAAGGTCTACCAAGAATAATAGGACATGAAGGATTGCAATCTATGTCAAGAACAGTAAAATCTACGGGTACATAATTCATATTTGCAACAATAAGAACATCATTAATTCTTCCCATAGGTTTCTTAATAGTGGAATCCGCAAGATGCAAGTTTACAGAGCAATCATCAAAATCACGGAAACCTAACAAATCGCACAAAGTCTTTGGAATCGTGGAAACACTAGCACCCAAATCACATAAAGCATAGAACTCATGATATTTAATCTTAATTTTAATAGTTGGTTCCCACTCATCATAAAGTTTTCTAGAGATAGAAACTTCCAATTCAAGTTTTTCTTCATAAGATTGCATCAAGGCATCAACGATATGTTTAGTGAACGCTTTGTTTTGACTATAAGCGTGAGGAGAATTTAGCACGGATTGCAATAAGGAAATACAATCAATCAAAGAGCAATTTCCATAATTAAATTCCTTGAAATCCAAAATACTGGGTTTAGCAACATCTAGGGTTTTAATTTCATCGATCCCACTTTCATCAATTTTAGCATCAAGATCTAAAAACTCCGAATTCTTGGAACGCCTTCTAGGTAAAGGTGGATCATATTCAGTCCCATCATTATTAGGATTCATATTGTAAAACAAAGATTTAATAGGGGATACATCAATAACTTTTAGATCTTCATCTTTATTTTCATAGGAACTAGAAGAACACGCTCTTATAAAGCATCTTTCTTAACACGTATCCTAGCGGTTCTTTCTTTGCACTCATCAATGGAAATTCTCATGGCTTTGAGAGACTCAGTGATATCATGCTTAGGTGGAATAGATCTAAGTTTCAAAGAATCAACATCAAGAGAAATTCTATCAACGTTCCTAGCCAACTCATCAATCTTAAGCAATTTTTCTTCAATCAAAGCATTGAAATTCTTTTGCGAAGTAATAAATTCTTTAATATTAGATTCAAAAGAAGAGGGAATCTTATTATAATTTCCATAAGAATTGTTGTAGGAATTACCATAATTATTAGAGGGATTACTAGGATAAGGCCCAGGATTAAAATTTCCTCTATACGCGTTGTTACCAAAATTGTTCCTACCAACAAAATTAACATCCATAGATTCATTATTATTCTCAATCAAAGTAGACAAGGGCATATCATTAGGATCAGAAGAAACACTTTTACTAGCAAATAATTTCATAAGTTCATCCATCTTTCCACTCAAAACATTAATTTCTTCTATCGCATGCACCTTTTTATTAGTAGATCTTTTAGTATGCCATTGAGAATAATTAACCATAATATTATCTAGGAGTTTAGTAGCTTCTCCTAAAGTGATTTCCATAAAAGTGCCTCCCGCGGCCGAATCTAAAAGATTACTAGAAGCAAAATTCAATCCGGCATAAATTTTTTGTATAATCATCCGCAAATTCAAACCATGAGTAGGGCAATTACGTATCATTAAGTTCATCCTCTCCCAAGCTTGTGCAACGTGTTCATGATCAAGTTGCTTAAAATTCATAATATCGTTTCTAAGGGAGATGATCTTAGCGGGAGGAAAATACTTAGAGATAAAAGCATATTTGCACTTATTCCATGAATCAATACTATTTTTAGGCAAAGACGAGAACCAAGCTTTAGCACGATCTCTAAGCGAAAAAGGAAATAACTTCAATTTAACAATATCATTATCCACATCTTTCTTCTTTTGCATATCACACAAATCAACGAAGCTATTTAGATGGTTAGCGACATCTTCACTAGGAAGGCCGGAAAACGGATCTTTCATGACAAGATTCAGCAAGGCAGCATTAATTTCACAAGATTTAGCATCGGTAAGAGGAGCAATCGAAGTGCTAATAAAACCATTGTTGTTTGTATTAGTAAAGCCACACAATTTAGTGTTATCTTGAGCCATCGTGACAAGCAAGCAATCCAACACACAAGCAAACAAAAAGCAAGCGGACAAAAAGGAGGCAAATAGAGAAAGAGAGGGAGGATAGAGAGAGGGGGGGGGCGAATAAAACGGCAAGGGTGAAGTGGGGGAGAGGAAAACAAGAGGCAAATGGCAAATAATGTAATGCGGGAGATAGGGATTGTGATGGGTACTTGGTATATTGACTTTTGCGTAGACTCCCTGGCAACGGCGCCAAAAATGGCTTGTTGTTAGGAGTCAAATCTTGACTTGCGCGAACCTCCCCGGCAATGGCGCCAGAAATCCTTCTTGCTACCTCTTGAGCACTGCATTGGTTTTCCCCGAAGAGGAAGGGATGATGCAGTAAAGTAGCGTAAGTATTTACCTCAATTTTTGAGAACCAAGGTATCAATCCAGTAGGAGGCTACGCGCGAGTCCCTCATACCTGCACAAAACAAATAAATCCTCGCAACCAACGCGATGAGGGGTTGTCAATCCCTACAAGGCCACTTATGAGAGTGAGATCTGATAGATATGATAAGATAATATTTTTCGTATTTTTATGATAAAGATGCAAAGTAAAATAAAAGCAAAGTAAAAAAGCAAAGGAAATAACTAAGTATTGGAAGATTAATATGATGAAGATAGACCCGGGGGCCATAGGTTTCACTAGTGGCTTCTCTCAAGAGCATAAGTATTTTACGATGGGATAACAAATTATTGTTGAGCAATTGACAGAATTGAGCATAGTTATGTGAATATCTATGTAGGATCATGTATATAGGCATCACGTCCGAGACAAGTAGACCGACTCCTGCCTGCATCTACTACTATTACTCCACTCATCGACCGCTATCCAGCATGCATCTAGAGTATTAAGTTAATGAAAATAGAGTAACGCCTTAAGCAAGATGACATGATGTAGAGGGATAAACTCATGCAATATGATGAAAACCCCATCTTGTTATCCTCGATGGCAACAATAAATACGTGCCTTGCTGCCCCTACTGTCACTGGGAAAGGACACCACAAGATTGAACCCAAAGCTAAGTACTTCGCCCATTGCAAGAAAGATCAATCTAGTAGGCCAAACCAAACTGATAATTCGAAGACACTTGCAAAGATAACCAATCATACATAAAAGAATTCAGAGAAGATTCAAATATTGTTCATAGATAGACTTGATCATAAACCCACAATTCATCGATCTCAACAAACACACCGCAAAAAGAAGATTACATCGAATAGTTCTCCACAAGAGAGGGGGAGAACATTGTATTGAGATCCAAAAAGAGAGAAGAAGCCATCTAGCTAATAACTATGGATCCATAGGTCTGAGGTGAACTACTCACACTTCATCGAAGGGGCTATGGTGATGATGTAGAAGCCCTCCGTGATGGATACCCCCTCCGCCGGAGCTCCGGAATAGGCCCCAAGAAGGGATCTCGTGGATACAGAAAGTTTCAGCGGTGGAATTGGGGTTTTGGCTCCATATCTGGTCGTTTGGGGGTACGTAGGTATATATAAGATGAAGGAGTACGTCGGTGGAGCAACAGGGGGCCCACGAGGGTGGAGGGCGCGCCTGGGGGGGGGGGGTAGGCGCGCCCCCCAACCTCGTGGCCTCCTCCTTTGTTTCTTGACGTAGGGTCCAAGTCTCCTGGATCATGTTCGGTGAGAAAATCACGTTCCCGAAGGTTTCATTCCGTTTGGACTCCGTTTGATATTCCTTTTCTTCGAAACCCTAAAATAGGCAAAAAAACAACAATTCTGGGTTGGGCCTCCGGTTAATAGGTTAGTCCCAAAAATAATATAAAAGTGGATAATAAAGCCCAATAATGTCCAAAATAGTAGATAATATAGCATGGGGCAATCAAAAATTATAGATACGTTGGAGACGTATCAATTCTTCATGATGCTCTCTTTATGTTTCAATTCTTATCTTTTATGTGAGCATCATTGAAATCATCATGCCTAGCTAGGGGCGTTAAACGATGGCGCTTGTTGGGAGGCAACCCAATTTTATTCTTGTTCTTTGCTTTTTTCTCCTGTTTAGTAATAAATAATTCATATAGCCTTTGTTTAGATGTGGTTTTATGCTTTTAATTAGTGTTTGTGCCAAGTAGAACCTTTGGGAAGACTTGGGGAAAGTCTTTGCGATCCTGCTGTAAAAAACAGAAACTTTAGCGCTCACGAGATTTGCTGCCATTTTTAATGGAGAGCGATATTTAGTTAATTATTTTTGCAGATGATTAATAGATAAATTCCTCACGTCGAGAAATTTATTTTAGAATTTTTGGGGTTCCAGAAGTATTCGAAACCTACATATTACTACAGATTGTTCTGTTTTTGACAAATTCTGTTTTTCGTGTGTTGTTTGCTTATTTTGATGAATCTGTGGCTAGTAGTAGGGTTTATGAACCATAGAGAAGTTGTAATACAGTAGGTTTAACGCCAATATAAATAAAGAATGAGTTCATTACAGTACCTTGAAGTGGTGATTTATTTTCTTATACTAACGGAGCTGACGAGTTTTCTGTTAAGATTTGTGTTGTGAAGTTTTCAAGTTTTGGGTAAAGATTCGATGGACTATGGAATAAGGAGTGGAAAGAGCCTAAGCTTGGGTATTCCCATGGCACCCCGAGGTAATATTCAAGGACAACCAAGAACCTAAGCTTGGGATTCCCCGGAAGGCATCCCCTCTTTCGTCTTCGTTCATCGGTAACTTTACTTGGAGCTATATTTTTATTCACCATATGATATGTTTTTTGCTTGGAGCGTCAATTTATTTTATTAGGATTTGCTTGATGTTATAGAACAATGTTTTTCATCTTTTATTTCAATAGAAGTGGCATTGATAGCCTTTACTATGCCTATTTTACAAGTCTGCATGTTGCTGTTTGAAAACAGAAAGTTTACCGCTGTTGCGAAAGTTCCCTAGAAAAGTCAGAATGTGATAAAATGTTTAAACCTTTTGCATATTAAGATCTGATAAATTTACTACAGTGGAAATTTTCTTTCATAATTTTTGGAGCTAGGGAAGTATGGATCTTGCTGCATTCTTTACAGACTGTCCTGTTTAGGCAGATTGCTGTTATGTTTGCATTGTTTGCATCTTTTTTGCTTGTTTAATGATTCTATTTGAGGATAGGACTATTAAATATGCGGAGGCATTTAGTATGCAATGTTGATTAATAATTTTAGTGATTTGCTACAGAAGAGTATGATAAGGTTTTTGCATTGGTTTATACTAACGTATCTCACGAGTCCTTGTTGAGTTTTGTGTGGATGAAGCTTTTGAGATTTAGGGAGACTGTGATATGAGAGGAATTAAGGAGACACAAAATCTCAAGCTTGGGGATTCCCAAGGCATCCCAAGATAATATTTCAACAAGTCTCAAGCATCTAAGCTTGGGGATGCCCCGGTTGGCATCCCACCTTTCTTCTTCAACAACTATCAGTTAGTATCAGTTGATCCTAAGTTTTTGCTTCTTCACATGATGTTTGATATTCTTAGATGTCATTTTATTTTGGTTTGCTTGCTGTTTGAATAAAGTATTAAGATCTTAAATTATTAAATGGGAGAGTCTTCACATAGTTAAATAATTATTTAACTACTCATTGATCTTCACTTATATCTTTCGGAGTAGTTTGTTATTCATTCACGTGCTTCACATATATCCTATGAGTAAATGGTTGAATGAATTGAATATAATAAATCTGAAATTATATATGTTTCATATGCTTATCCCATGGGCAGTAATGACTTCATATATAAGAAGTAGAGGTGGTAAATTTATTGAAGGTTAGCATACATGTATTGGTCACTTGAACAATTCATGAAGGAATATTGAGGGAAGAGAGATTTCACATATAAATATACTATCTTGGACATCTTTTGTAATTGTGAGCACTCATTAAAATATGACATGTTAAAAGGTTGATGTTGCAAAGGAAGACAACGTAGTGGGTTATGTTTTCTTATATCTGAAATAAAGTATATTATCATGGATCATTCAACATGCTGAGCTTGCCTTTCTCCCTCATGCTAGCCAACTCTTTGCACCAAGTAGAGATACTACTTGTGCTTCCAAACATCCCTTAAACCATTATTGCCATGAGAGTCCGCCATACCTACCTATGGATTGAGTAAGATCCTTCAAGTAAGTTCTCATCGGTGCATGCAATAAAAATTGCTCTCTAAATATGTATGATCTATTAGTGTGGAGAAAATAAGCTTTATACGATCTTGTGATGTGAAAGCAATAAAAGCGACGGACTGCATAATGAAGGTCCCTATCACACATGGCAATATAAAGTGACGTTCTTTCGCATTAAGATTTTGTGCATCCAACTATAAAAGCGCATGACAACCTATGCTTCCCTCTACGAAGGGCCTACCTTTTATTCTTGTCTTATACCTTATGCAAGAGTCATGGTGATCTTCAACTTTCCTTTTTACATTTTATCCTTTGACAAGCACATTGTGTTGGAAAGATCCTGATGTGTATATATATATATATATATATATATATATATATATATATATATCCAATTGTATGCAAGGCATCATGAACTATTATTGTTGACATTACCCTTGAGGTAAAAGGTTGGGAGGCGAATCTATAAGCCCCTATCTTTCTCCGTGTCTAATTAAAACTTTGAACCCATAAATATCACGTGAGTGTTAGCAATTGTGAAAGACTAAATGATAGTTGAGTATGTGAAGTTTGCTAAATCAAAGCTCTGACATAGACCCTTCCTGAAAATAAGATGAATTGTAATTGTTCGATGACAAATAACACAGTTTGTTAGCTTCCAAGAAATTTTATGATCTATACTTTAACATGTGAATAGCTTGTTACTTGATCATGAGAAGTCCTATGAGTTGAGCTGCTGTTATGATATATAATGATGCTAGAAAAGGTGATTGAAATTACCATCGATCAAACTTGTGCACCTGCTAGCATTCACACTTCATAAATTCTTTCTTTTATCATTTACCTACTCGAGGACGAGCATGAATTAAGCTTGGGGATGCTGATACGTCTCCAACGTATCTATAATTTATGAAGTATTCATGCTATAATATTATCTGTTTTGGATGTTTATGGGCTTTACTAAACACTTTAATATTATTTTTGGGACTAACCTATTAACCGGAGGCCCAGCCCAAATTGTTGTTTTCTTGCCTATTTCAGTGTTTCGAAGAAAAGGAATATCAAACGGAGTCCAAACGGAATGAAACCTTCGGGAGAGTTATTTTTGGAACGGAAGCAATCCAGGAGACTTGGAGTAGATGTCAGGGAAGCTTCAAGGAAGCCACGAGGCAGGGAGGCGCGCCCTACCCCCTGGGTGCGCCCCCACCCTCGTGGGCCCCTCATGGCTCCCCTGACCGACTTCTTTTGCCTATATATGTCCATATACCCTAAAAATATCAGGAGCAGAATAGATCGGGAGTTCCGCCGCCAGAAGCCTCCGTAGCCACCGAAAACCAATCTAGACCCGTTCCTGCACCCTGCCAGAGGGGGGGGGAATCCTTCTCCTGTGGCCATCTTCATCATCCCGGCGCTCTCCATGACGAGGAGGGAGTAGTTCACCCTCGGGGCTGAGGGTATGTACCAGTAGCTATGTGTTTGATCTCTCTCTCTCTCTCTCTCTCTCTCTCTCTTGTGTTCTTGAGTCGGCATGATCTTGATGTATCGCGAGCTTTGCTATTATATTCAGATCTTATGATGTTTCTCCCCCTCTATTCTCTTGTGATGAATTGAGTTTTCCCTTGGAAGTTATCTTATTGGATTGAGTCTCTAAGGATTTGAGAACACTTGATGTATGTCTTGCATGTGCTTATCTGTGGTGACATTGGGATATTCACGTTATCCACTTGATGTATGTTTTGGTGATCAACTTGCGGGTTCCGCTCGTGAACTTATGCATAGGGGTTGGCACATGTTTTTGTCTTGACTCTCCGGTAGAAACTTTGGGGCACTCTTTGAAGTACTTTGTGTTGGTTGAATAGATGAATCTGAGATTGTTTGATGCATATCGTATAATCATACCCACGGATACTTGAGGTGACATTGGAGTATCTAGGTGACATTAGGGTTTTGGTTGATATGTGTTTTAAGGTGTTATTCTAGTACGAACTCTTGAATAGATCGTTCCGAAAGAATAACTTTGAGGTGGTTTCGTACCCTACAATAATCTCTTCGTTCGTTCTCCGCTATTAGTGACTTTGGAGTGACTCTTTGTTGCATGTTGAGGGATAGTTATATGATCCAATTATGTTATTATTGTTGAGAGAACTTGCACTAGTGAAAGTATGAACCCTAAGCCGTGTTTCAACACATTGCAATACCGTTTGTGCTCACTTTTATCATTAGTTACCTTGCTGTTTTTATATTTCCAGGTTACAAAAACCTATATCTACCATCCATATTGCACTTGTATCACCATCTCTTCGCTGAACTAGTGCACCTATACAATTTACCATTGTATTGGGTGTGTTGGGGACACAAGAGACTCTTTGTTATTTGGTTGCAGGGTTGCTTGAGAGAGACCATCTTCATCCTACGCCTCCCACGGATTGATAAACCTTAGGTCATCCACTTGAGGGAAATTTGCTACTGTCCTACAAACCTCTGCACTTGGAGGCCCAACAACGTCTACAAGAAGAAGGTTGTGTAGTAGACATCATCGACCGAAGCGTTCATCTCGAATGGCCCTGAGCTCTTGAAAATCATTGGTGTTGTGCGTGCACACGTGGTGGAAGGCATAGAACGTACAACCGCCCTTGGATGACTCGGGAAGATCTCGGCCGCGCTTGGTGTCCGGTTCTGCCGCGAGTACGGCCACTCCTTTGCGTTTCAGGTCCTTGACCTTGGCCTTCTTCTCCTCTGGATCGGCAGCAAGGAGCTCGAGGAGGGAGAGACGCCCCTCCTCACCCGTTGCACACTTGGTTGCTATGTTGAACAGCTCCAAGGTCGTGCACAGCTCCTCATGGATGGCGAGTTCCTCCTTCATCTTGACGTTGCGGATGCCATCGGAGAACCTGAGATGATGGCCTCGTTCGTCACCTTGGGGATGTTGATACGTGCGTTGTTGAAGCGCTGGATGTACTTCTGCAGGGTTTCTCCCGGTTGTTGCTTGATGCGGCGCAGGTCACCCGCGACCGGGGGGCGGTCGCGAGTGCCCTGTAAGTTGGCAGTGAAGTGGTTGCGCATCTCATCCTAGGAGGAAATCGGGCCTGGGGGCAGGTTCAGGAGCCATGAGCGGGCGCCGTCCTTGAGAGCCATGGGAAACCAGTTTGCGATGACCTTTTCGTCACCGTTGGCCGCTTCGATGCTCAGCTCGTAGAGCTGCAGAAACTCTGCTGGGTCGGGGGTGCCGTCGTAGTGAGGAGGCAGATCCCGCTTGAACTTGCCCGACCAGACGACGCTACGCAGCTCAAGAGTGAAGGCGCGACAGCCCTCCATGGCCATCGGGGCCCGTCGTGGAGGCGGATCTTGACCTTGGCGTCCCTGTGCTGCCATGGCAAGCAGCACATGGCCCTGCCGCAACAAGTGATCCTGACGTGGTGGTGCCGGAAGCGTTGGAGCATCTTCTTGCGGACAAGGAACCTCCTGGCAAATTCTTCCTTCGTGTGTGGGCACATGGCGCGGCGGATCACGCCGTTGCGCCGCGCATCTTGGGGCGAGGATGCCGTCTTGACGCGGGGGAGGCTGAGGTGCTCCATGAGCCACGCGCCTCGGCGCGAGGGCGCCATCTTGGTGTCGAGGGGGAGGCGCTCCGTGAGTCACATCACGCGCAGCTGGGGGCAGGCGAGGCAACGAGAGGGATGGTGCAGGAGAGCCCCCCGCGGCGCTGACGAGCTCGGCGATGGGTCCAACCAGTCCTCGTAGAGGTCGTCGACCGGGCGGTAGCGCAGGAGCTCGCGCGCCATGAGAAGTGTGGCCTGCGCGTCCGTGGGGGCGCGGCGAGCGTGAGACGATGAGACGGCCGGAGTCAGCGATGGGGTGGCGGTGCGACCATCTCGCCGCACAGAGGGGTGCAGTGAAGAGGCTTGCTGTTCGTTTGCTGCCGGGACGGTGGCGGCGTTGGCGGTGGGTGACGAAGAATGATGGGGAGGTCCGCCGACAGGGGCGGTCTGAGCGACACGGGTGGCGAGAGGGGCCCGGCGCTCAGCGTGGGCCCGGCGAGCGTCGGCCATGAACTTGGCAGAGTGGTGAAGCGCGGATCGACGAAGAGGAAAGCTTCGGCGCACCCCTACTTGGAGCACCAAATGTCAGATTTCGGGTTCCGGCAAAACCCTTGAGGTTCGAACACTGGGGTGCGCACAGAGATCTCTCCCCCTCTCTAGCTCGCACACTCTATGATCTCACGGTCTAGCTCGACGAACCCAAAGAACACGAGAAACAAGATTTATACTGGTTCGGGCCACCGTTGTGGTGTAAGACCCTACTCCAGTGTGGTGTGGTGGATTGCCTCTTTGGCTGAGGATGAACAGTTACAAGGGAAGAACAGCCTCGCGAGGAGAGGTGTTCTTGTGCTTGGTGAGCTTGCGTGGTCGGGGTGCTATGGATTCGATCTAGGTCTGAATCAGCTTGCCCCCTATGGTGGTGGCTAGTCCTATTTATAGAGGCCCTGGTCCTCTTCCCAAATATTGAGCGGGAAGGGATCCCACGACGGCCAAATTCGAAGGGAGACAACTAGTACAAGCTATCCTAATAAAAGTAGTCTTCACATGCCAAAGGCTATGGTGGTGATGTCGTCTTGGGCTCCATGGTGACCTCCATCCTGCCGTCCTGCTGGTCTTGGTCTTGTTGCACCGATATGGAAACCTTTGCCTGATGCCTCGGGACTCCTCGTCTACGCTTGCCTCTTTAGCACCAATGAGGAAACGAGGAAACTGCGCGCGCTGACGCCCGCCTGGCTCTAGTCATCACGGCTTGCGTCACAGAAACCTCGTGAGGCGCCCTTTGCCTTGATCTCTCCACCCCTCTCAAGCTAGCCTAGTGAGGCTGCCCCTGAGGATGTCTTGCGTCGTCCGCCTCGCGAGGGTCTCGAATGTTTGCTGGTGAAGATGGGCCGTACGGGGCCGCTGGTGGAGTCACACTGTGGGCCGCAGGAAGGCAAGTCTGGGGACCCCGGTTCCCAGAATGCCGACATGCTCTAACCTGGTACTCAGCGTCGACCATGGAGATTTGGGAGGCCATGGATTTTGGAGGAGGGTTAGGAGAAGTTGAACTAGTGTAATGTGAAAGGACGGGATGACTGGGAGTGAACTATTGTAAGGTAGAAGACTGGGATGAGTAGGGCGTGCGAACGACGTGGGGTTGTTGGCTTGCCCTGTGGATAAATGGTTGTAAGCCCCCAATGAGTTCTCGAGTACTATGTGGGACCCACTAGATGTCATGTCTACTAGACTCATATCATAGGCCTGACGGTATAGCTTCTGCCTGTTCGCCCGCCATCCCGGCGCGTGGATAACTTCACTTAATTCCCTCAACCGTTGCGCCTCCCACGACCTTCGCCTCCCTCGCGCGGTCGCGCCCTTTGAGACTTCGACCGGCTATAAATGAGCAATTTTTTGCCTACTCCGCATGCATGATACTCCCTCTGGTCCTTTTTACTTCCGTCAACCGTTTGCAAAGTTTTTGATCAAATTTGTACTAAAAATATCAATATCTAGAATACTGATTATAATGAGTATAAAAACTATGTTTTATAATGAGTATGAAAATATTGATTTGACATTGTGAATGTTGATGTACATTTTTCTATAAGTTTGGTCAAAGTAGAGGTACATTGACTTCAGACAAAACTTAAATGCACAATGCAGACTAGTTTCTCCGTCCTGGTGCGTGCCATGTCCTATCTAGTCATCACAACAAGGTTAACTATGAGAGTACCACTACCTCCCTTCTACTCTTACCAAGATAGGAGTGGTGGAATAGTTTTTGTAGTGGTTTCTAGAGTCTAGACTCCATCTTCAGGAACCTTCGCCGCCGCCGACAAGAATGCAAGGAGATGAACCAGAAAGGAAATGAGGCTGGAATGAGTAGTTCAGTATTTTATACAGTGGTAGAGGTGGGTAAATATCTGCTATACAGTACCTCCGGTGGCAAGGCCATGTCTCTATGCACACACACCTCAATTGTTGGTTCCAAGTAGATCGTACGACTCACATTGTCTAGAGGCAGACATACCATCACCACCAATTGAGATTTTTATAGAAGTGCTCATGCATGCATGTGGTGTAATTAATGCATCGGTTTACACAAATTTTTGAGAAAAAATGAGAGTACTAATTAAGTACTTTTGCAAACCATGGAATTAATTCCACCATTAATCATCTACCTTGGTTGAGGAGATTTTCAAATTAAGCCCTATAAACCGGAAAGGAGGGAGTACCACATTACCACCACTATGGCCATCCTTAATCATCGCATGCAATAATTTAGTGCACCTTGAAATCAGAACGCCTACTTGACTCTCCTTATCCCTCCAGCAGTCGCACAACTCCACCCCGTGTGGAATAAACCTGCATGCATGACTCTCCTCACCTGTGCTCGTCCAATCCGTTGTGACCAACAATATTTCCACCCCTTCCCTCACCCGTAATTTACTCCAACAAATATGCCCACATAGCTCCTTTAGTTACTTAACTATAGGTGCATTGGGTCACTGACATGTGGGCCCAACAGGCATCTGGCCCACATGTCAGTGACTCAACTGGACCTGTAGTTCAGCCAGTGAAGCTCAGTCCATATATTACGTAGGTGTTCCATTGCTTGCTATAAATACTACGCCTCCCACGACATTTGGGAGAATGCTCATGTTCATCGCTATCTCCTCCCCCTCCCTCTCACGTCGACCACCATGGCATCCCCCCTCCCAAGCCCTAGGCACCCCTCGCTACACCGTGCGAACGGTCACGCGTCGCTGTTCCATTCCTCGTCGCCACTAGTCGAGGAGGACGCGTCGCCATTCCGTTCCTCGCCACCACTAGTCGAGGAGGACGCGTCGGTGTTCCGCTCCTCACCGCGACACGTCGGCATTCCCAATCTCGCTAGCACGTGCGTTGGAGGATGCGTCGGCTCCCCACTACGAGGAGAACGCCGCGCCGCCCGTCGAGCCCCCCCAGCCTTGAGGAGCTTTGGAAAGAAATGGATGTCGCCTTGTGGGAGGCTTTGCCTCTGGCAGAGTGCGCCAAAATAGAGGCAGAGAAGAAGGCCGAGGAAGAGAAGCGCGCCGTGGGGCAAGCTGCCTGGCAGGCCTATGTCGCGTCCGAGAGAGTCAGGCAATTGGCTCTCTGGTAGAAGGCTCATGCGTGGGCCGTGAGAGTGGAGGAGGACGCCCGTGCCAAAGCCCTGAGAGCAGTCTAGTCCAAGCGCCTCATTGACGCTTGGCGGTACGTGGACCGGGTGCACGCTTCCAGCGAGGAGGAGTACCTGTTGGCGCCGGATCACCACACCGGTGAGATTGCGCTCGCTCGCCGGCAAGCCGCCAATCAGCACCTCACGAGTTGGGAGGCTGAGGAAGAGGTGTTGTGTCGGCGCACTCGAAACGGCCGCGCACCAGGGCAGTAGTGACGCGCCACATGCGCTCCTGTGAGCGTCGTGGCTTTTATTAGGAATATAATTTAGTTTCGTAAGGCGATCTCATTAGTTTTGGGACACAAATGATAAATTGCGAACGTTCAGGAATTATTAGCGTCCTTAATTAAGTATGCAAAAGGAAAGGTTTGGAAACCTTGTGTATCCGTATGCATTTTGTAAGTACGTGCATATGTCACATGCACTGACATTTTATCAGTTAAATCTTTGGTCAAAATTTAGCACAAATTACAATGGTGACGAATAAACCAGGACGGAGGTACTAGTAGTAGTTTAGAAGCCCAAATAAATGAGTGAGACGCCTTAATGTTACTCTGCACTGTGACTAGTCTTATGGGAAAAGCTTGGGAAGAGACGGCTTATTTTTTTTAAGCTGCCGAAAGAACTGGCCCTATGAGTGGTAGCTAGGGATACTAGGAGTAGTAGCTAGGGATCGAGTGTGCGAGATGAACGGGATAAGTAAATGCAGATAGATGAAATGCAAAAAAGACGGAGGGATGTGATGGTTGCTTGTCCGTTTATTTTACCAGGCCACTTATTACTGGGAGTGGTTGGGATTTGTGATATGACGACTTTACTACCGTGCCACGAGCAGGGTCAGACTCGCCTGCAGTGCCGCCCTCTACACCAGTACTACATCGGTCGTGGTTTATTACTCCCCCATTGAATTTGACTGAATATTTAACTAAAAAAATGTTAGTGCATGTCAACAAAAACTATATCGTTGGATTCGTATTTGAACATAGTTTTCAATGATATAATTTTAGGTGACATGCATCAGCATTTATCGTACTATATATAATGTTAATTCAATTTTGGTCATACTAATCTATAGTAAGGTGCCCGTGCGTTGCACGGAACAGTGCAATGCACTGATCGGGGAGTTGTTTATTTTGACAAAGGATGTGGGGTCATCTCATGTGTAACAGGTAATGATAGGTTTCTTCGGATATTATTTCATCTCTAAAGCTCACAAACATCCGGGTGAAATAGATAAAGAAGTATCTTTTGCAAACAAAAGCGTTCAACTGTTCAACCTGCATCCAAAACTTGTGAAGAAATAACACTTATTGTGCTTTGCAAGAAATGATCTTTAAGAATTAGTTTTTGAGTATCGATTATTATACTTGTTGGCTATAGATGACATGGCACTTTCTTATAGTCAACAGTTGGCTATACTATTAAGTATTAACCATGCCCTTATACACCTAGATGGAGGGATTAAATCAGGATGACTTGGAAGCGGGCAGAGGAGATGTAAGAAATGGTTCATCATAAGTCTTTCACCAGTACTATAGTAAAAATTTCATACATGGAAGATTCTAGAGTAAATGATAAATGGATGCACTTTTATTCATGCGTGATACGCCAATAAAGCAAGATCATGCATGGAAGTCTCCACATGCTTAGACAACGGATTACATTGAGTGAAGACTAATGATCAACATTTAACTTGGTAATGCATATGTCCAGGTGAACCTCCTTGGAGTCCCCGTGCACCACGTTGGGGGGGGGGATCATACCATGCGTCTTCCATGTCCACATCGGCGGGGAGGTCCCAGCTCGGCACAGTCCTAGTCAGCTTCCTGTAGCCAGTGTCGCCGCCCACGTAACTCGAACGGGTAGTAACAGTGAGCACGCACCCGTACATTGGCCTCGTGTCAGTGTCAGCGTTAGCAACGTCGCCCCTGACACACACTACAGAGATGGGGCGGAAGCCTGCGCGGGCCTCGCCGGTGCCCACGATCAAGAGGAAGACGCTGCCATCCTCCTCTGAGACTAGCAGGCGGTGGTGATCCTCCAGCGACTCCGGCATGGTGAACGGGTAGCACGTCTCGTACTTGGTGTTCTCCGCCAAGGGACAGTAGTGATAGAAGGACGGCTGCGTGAGGTGATGCACAAGGTCCGTCGACGAGCCCCAAAACGGCATCGGGCACTCATAGCAGTAGACGAAGGGCTCCTTGGAGGCATCGACCAGGCCGTCCATGAAACGGGAGTGGCTGTAGGGGACGGTGCGCCAGTTGAATATATGAGCAAGTTACTACAAGATTTAGTCTGAATAAGCACAAAATAAATCATGACGGCTATAACAGAGATTAAACTAATCATATAGACTAGCATAGTAGATGAACAGATCAAATCTAGGACACAGACTAGAAACATGAATTCTACCACAATTTCGAATAGGAAGGACAGAAACACATACGGTGCAATGGGAGCAGCACCATTGGCGTTGAGGTTGTCGCCCATGTCATTGAGGAAGAGGTTGCTGAGGTCAGGGAAGAAGTCGTCGTCGATGAAGTCATCGCTGCCAGCAGTCACGAGAGTGCGCTCCCCAAATTTCAACAGCGCCCGCCGAATGGAGCGCAGGAGGGAGTGGCTGGGAGCAATGCTACATGTACAAATAACTATAGCGTTTTATAGGGAAGGATTAACTTGTGTGTTTGTGATTGGTCAATAGGTTGTGGAGCTGGCCCACTCCCCTGAAAATCAAGGGGGCAAAGTTTGTGATTGGTTAGTAGATAAAAAGAGTCTGTAAAAACCATGTAATTGTTTGTAGGTCTAGCATTTTTGGTAGGGGTGGTTGCGGCGGCCGAATGGAGCGCAGGAGTAGCACACGAAGCAGTAGATGGTGCTCCTCCCTAGTCTCTATCTCTACTCTTATCTCTATCTCTACTACTCTTCTTTCTTTTTAATAATATACTACTTCCTCCGTTTCAGTTTACAAGTCCTGTGCATATACCTAGGTTGCCAATTTTATCACCCTATATAAACTATATGACACAAAAATTATACCCTTTGAAAATAGAACACCTGAAGTTTATATTGGTATATTTTTTGTAATATATGACGACCTAGGGGTACGCGCACGCCCTGTAGACTAAGAGAGGGAGTAGTAGCTGTCAAATCGAATAGTACTGCGCCGCCCGCTGCACGCCCGGCTGAACACGCCTCCTCGCCTCCTCGCCTCCATCAAACCCCTCCGTTAAACCTGCATGCAAACCGAGAAACCTACTCCGGCCCACGGGAGGAAATTTGCCGGTTGCCGTTGGAGAATAATAGAGTCACGTCCAATCCATTTGAGTTAATTGCGTGTATGATTCTCCCTCTATAAAAAGTTAATTGCATCCTTAATCTTGTATTCTAAGTACTCTGTGGGTTCCACTGTTAGTACAGTGTACATTACTTGCATTGAAGTTTGTAGCTACTTTAGATTAGAATATACTAATCCTCCGGTGCTAGTAGTAGAGCAGAGTCCTGCTCCACTACTACTCTAGTCAAGCAAGTTAGGGCATAGTAGTAGGTACTATAGGGAGTACCAGTACTGTGATCAACCAAGCAAGTTGTCTGGCATCGATATGACCCTACGCTGCTGGTACGTGTCTCGTAAGTCAAGCGGCGTGCTGTAGTCATCATCACCTGTCCACTTCCCGTAGCACATATTCGCTTCTCCATCCTTGTACGCACATAATCGTCCAATCTTCCATCCCTGCTAAGGCGCCTCCCCCCTCTTCCAAAACCCAAGCACTAACAATGGCAGAACCGAGCAGCGTCCGCCGAAAGAGTGGCTGGAATTCGCTCCCCATAGAAGTAATCAAGCTCATTGTTTCACGTGTGGACAATCTCAGTACCATGCCGCTCGCCACGTGCTTGTTGGGGCTGTACCGTTTACTCAATGCCCTCGAGCCGGAGCTTTTTAAGCCAGCTCATTGCTTGCTGATGCCGCCTGATCTTCAGAAACGGCATGTCATACAGCATAACAATCGTAGGGTGGTGAGCATCAACCCTCTTTACTGCGATCTGATCCCCGTCACCCTCAACTACAGTAACGGTATGTACTGGGTTGGCATAAACACGTCTTGGATGGTGCTCATCGACGGTGGCGGCAGCTGGATGCTCGTGGAGGTCTACACCCAGTGATTGATCCCCCTTCATTCGATTAACACTGCATTACATTGGCACCACAGGCCAGAATACTCAGAATCTTACAGTAGCCAACATGATACCAAGTTTGATTTGCTCAAGGTTGTAATATGCGAAGTGCCCACAAGATCTGCGAATTATAAAGACTTCATGCTAATTGCGTTCTTCAACCGCGGTCTTGCCTATCTGATAGGTCGCTGCGGTAAGTGGATAAATCTGCATGTCCATCGCAGGATCATACATCCTCCATGGTTCTCCAATGCCATTGAACACAAGGGCTCCATTTATGCTGTCGACTCCTTCTATGGCTGGACATATTGCTAGCCTACTCCAGTCATCGCTGCAAATGGCTATTACAGCAGTATGTTACTTCCTATGATATCATGATGGCTTGCTTATATTACTGTCAACATTTACTGAAAAAATATTCATGCTCATAACATGTTGTTCTTAAGATTGACTACATTAAGAGACCTTTTTTATTTGACTACAACTTGATATGATGTTGTAGGCCGCCTGGTGTCCCTTCCTAATCCTAGAACCTTTCAAAGAAAAGCGACATGGCAGTTGCAGGTGGTTCCTGGCCTGATTAGACGACGGCGAACAATTGATGATCGTTCGCACGTACCGGACGTGTTCTTTTGCGGAATACAATCACAGTGACTGCAAGGTCTTTGAGCAGGATCCCAGCTTCTCTGGGCCTTCAGGATTTTTTTACTGGAGGCTAGTAAGTAGCCTTGGTACATGCTCTCTATTTCTCGGACTGAATTATCCGATTAACCAGGAGATAACCGATGGCAAGGATCATGATGGCAGTGCGGTTTCGTTCATTAGGCAAAACTGTGTGTACACAACGTACCGTGCGTCTCTGCATGCACCATACCCTAATATGTGCCGCCACGCCCTGCAGCCCAAAGTAGGAAGAGGGTCGCAAGTATCAGACTTCGACCCACTGGCTGGAGTTTCTCCCGCCAGGCACCCATCTGGTTCAAGCCATCAGCCAATCTCCATAGCTTAATAAATAGTAACGTCTAACTGAGCCAGTTAGTTAGATGCGTACAGTTGGTGTTGTAGGATCTTTATTTAGTTTGATGCATACACTTGTTCTTTTTTGGTAGCCCTTTTGTAATGATGGCTGATGTTTGGTTTGGAAGAGAGAGCTGCGTCTTTACTCTTCTGGCTTGCTTACTGCTTCTGTTACACTCCCAGCCCTGGTTGACGCTGCTGCTACTTTCAATGTACAATCAGTAGTATATATATTTCGTCTGTTGGTTGAATAAATGTGTTGTTAGAATGACAAACACAATGTTTTGGAAGTCGTTGCACGGTTCGATTCTTTAGTGCCCCGTACTATACGTAGGGCATACTATTTTTCGTAGGAACACATTTTCCACTTGTTGATAACATGCAGCCCACTAATGAAGGCCCAATAGAGGAGCCCATAATTAACTAGAAGGGAGGCTCTCACATGAATCCGGCCCAGGTACATGCTCATGGTCCCCTAAACATAAATAAGTGCCTAAATAAATAAATAAAGCTAAATGCTCATGCACTAGTTCTTTATATTCACGATTTAACAGGAGGATATTATTTCCTATAATAGTGTCGTTACATTCAGTTGATATACTTCTTAGGCAAAGATAGCGAGCAATCTTCTTTCTCCCACCATTTTCTTCCTACAACCAGCGGACCCATGCAAATCATAGTCAACATCGTAAACAGTTCCGGTCCATTTTTATTTTTCAATAAGAACGTCCAACCCAGCCCAGCACATTGGTAACAGCACTTTATCCTCCGCCTTGGTGCACTCACCAGGGCACCGCCGTCCGGCCCTGTTAACATAGTGAATCGGGAGAGGACTGTAGATGTGAGTATGACAGTACGGACCCACCAGGTCCACTCCAGAACACAAGCAAAGTGCCTCTTTTACAACTCAGATGCACCCCTCATTTTTTTACTCTAATCCACCCTGCTGATATCTGGGACCCACATCATTTTCAATGTATAGTCAATTAACAACAGAATTGCACAATTTTTTTTGAGGATTTGTTCGGAGGAGCAGGCTATAAACTGGGTTGTGTGGTCTCTGTGGCCCGTCTAACAACATGACCAACCCATCAGTTTTTTCTTTGGCAAAATAGGTAGGCCACTATTTCTTTTTGAAGAATACCCAAGCTAGGCCTATTTGTTTTCTCTGACTTACCGAGCTGCTAATCTTTTAAGACGAGGAGGGATGCATTCCGGCCTGGCCAAAGAGTTTGGTCAGTATCTGTTAAAAGTAAATGGGAAATTAGTTTCTTTTTTTGTTTTTTTCTTCACTGATATTTTATATTTCATTGGATTTTAACATGACATAGTACTAATTTCATTTTTTAATTTGTTTTAGTATGTCTAATAATTTTTGGATTAAGAATATTTTGTTCCCCAACAAAAAATGCGAATTTTCAAAATTTCGCACATTTTTAATTCAATTTTTTAACCCTGGTACTGACCAGAAAATGGGCAGCAATTCTAAAAATGGAAAATGGGTTGCAATAAATTCCATATGAATTAGAAAATGAGTAAAAATTATAAAAATAATAGCAAATGGGCTGTACACGCCACAAATTTTGAGGCTGACTTGTTTATGCAAGGCTTTGTCAGTCAACACACGATTCTAGCAGCAATGACTGTTGGATGTCCATCCAACGACCGACGTGCTTCTTCAATCTCTGATCTTCCCGGTCCAGCCGCCTAAACCAGCGCTAACGAGAGTGCCTGCTCCCTTCTCTTGTGGCCCGCTGTCATGCAGCGCAGGCTTCACCGGCCCACCATACTCCCTCTGCTGTCCTAGCCGTACGCAATCAACTGCCTCCTTATTACGCGAAAAAAGGATTCCTCCCACTGACATCTGGGGCGCACCGGTTCGGAGGCTGACCTGTGGGCCTACTAAGTTGACACGTACGCAGGGCTTTGTCAACTTAGTTAACAAACGATTCTAGCAGAAGTGACCGTTGGATTTGAATCGAACGGTCCTGTTGTTTCTTCAATCACCGCTCTTCTTGCACCAGCCGCCTAAACCAGCGCCGGCGAGACCGCCTGCTCTTGCCTCCAGTGGCCGTCTGTGCTGCTGTTGAGGCCTCACCGCCCCCTACTACTCCCACCGCTGGCCAGGCCCTGCCGTGACGTCAGGCTCACACTACCGCCGAACCAGTGAACCCTCATACTCCTCTCTGTGTGGGCATCCACTACCGCGTCTTCCCCCGCTCCGCGTCATCCCCTTCCTAGGCCTCGTCGTCATCCACTGCCCTGGTGCTCTCGGCGCGCCGTGGTCAACGTGGTCAATGAACGACATCCATCGGACGTGGACTTTACGTGGAGAGGCTGACAGCTGGGTCCACGGCCGCACATAAGGAAATGCCTCCTTATTACGCACAAAATAATGATTCCTCCACTTGACATTTGGGACCCATCGGAAGGGCCTCTATATTTCACGAAAAAAAATTCCCCCACTGACTGGTCGGACCCACTAGCTATATCTTCGCACGCAAGGAAGTGCCTCCTTATTACGCACAAAAAAATGAATACTCCCCCTGCTAGCTAGGACCCAGCTTAGTGGGAGGCTAACATGTGGGCCTACTAAGTTGATGGGGACGGAGGGCTTTGGCAACTTAGTCAATATGAACGATTCTAGCTCCAGTGACCGTACGATGTCCATGCAACAACCATACTGCTTCTTCAACCTCTGGTCTTCTTGCTCCAGCCGCCCAAAGCAGCGCCGGTCGTGCCACCTGCTCCTGCCTCCCGTGGTCGGCTATGCTGCCGTGGAGGCTTCACCTCCCCTACTACTCCCATCGCTGGCCAGGCCCTGCGGTGACGGCAGTCTCACACCGTAGCCGAAGTAGTGAACCCTCGTACTCCTCTCCGCGTGGGCATCCATTGTCGCGTCTTCCCCGGCTCCGCGTCGTCCCCTTCCTAGGCCTCACAGTCGCCCACCGCCTTGGTGCTCTTGGTGCGGCGTGGTTAATGTGGTCAACGACCGACTTCCAATGGAAGAGTACTATATGTAGAGAGGCTGACAGCTTGGTCCACGGCCGCAGCAAGGAAGTGCCTCCTTTTTACGCGGAAAATAATGATTCCTCCACCTGACAGCAGGGACCCACCGGACGAGCCATCATATTTCGCGAAAAAACATTTCCCCCTTGACTGTTGGGACCCACCAGCTACATCTTCGCACGCAAGGAAGTGCGTCCATATTATGGGCAAAAAATGATTCACCCCCCTGACTGTTGGGACCCACCAGCTACATCTTCGCATGCAAGGAAGTGCCTGACAGTTCGGACCCACCTGGTTGAACCGTACGTAGTGTTGTCATTCTGGTCACGAACATGTACATACATACGATCGGTCTGTCTGCAGGCTGCAGCGATGAATCGTGGTCATGTAAGGAAGGGCACGTGTCATAGTAGAGGCGTGCACGTAGCATGTACATGTACGTACATCGGTCAGGGTGCAAGAAAGTAAATACGGCCACGTACGTACATACGGGCGGGGTCTCGAACGCCTACTCACGCATACGTACGGCCAGGGCTCGGGTACATTGCTGGGTCGGAACGGAGAAGCTGCGCCGCCGTCGTGATCATGGGGAGGCAACCGACTGCGTCGGAATGGAATGCGTCATCGTGTTCATCAAGAACCAACCAGCTTGGACGGAACAGCCGATGGAAACGAGGCCTGGCGTACCGCAGAATGGAGGAAACGGCCTTGTGTTCGACCGGCCACGGTTGAAATGGGATCCTGTTCATCGGGAGGGGTCTGGCGTACCTCAAAACAGAGGAAACGGACCTCCTACGGTCGAAACAGGGTCCCGTGGATCGAGAGGGGTGTGGCGTACCGCAAAACATAGGAAACAGACTTGTGTTGGAGCGCTACGGTCGAAACGGGGCCCTGTTCATCGGGAGGGGTGTAGCGTACCGCAAAACGGGACTCCACGGGATACTGTTCATCTCCACCACCGACTGCCTCCACGGGCTATTGTTCATCCACCGTCGACTACCTCCACGGGCTCCTGTTCATCCACCATCGACCTCCTCCACCCTCCACCTGCGACTGTTCATCCACGGGCTCCTGTTCATCCAGCCTCCATCGTGCGCTCCTCCACCAGCTACTGTTCAACTAGCCCTCTCCACGGAGTCCTGTTCAACCACCCCTCCACGGGCTACTATTTATCCAGCCCTCCACCGGCTACTGTTCAACCGACCCTCCACCAGCTACTATTCAACCAGCCCTCCACCGGGTCCTATTCATCCAGCCCTCCACGGGATCCTGTTCATCCACCGGCTCGATCGATCGGGGTACTGTTCATCCAGCGGCAATGGCTTCTACTACCACGGGGTCCTGTTCATCCAACCCCCACCAGGAACTGTTCATCCAAACCCCCCAACAACACTCACTGTTCATCCAGAGGCAGCATCGATCGGCTTCAGTTAGCACCAGTAGCAAAGTAATCACTCGGGTTCAGTTAACAGCAAGGGATCGACCGATCACTCGGGTTCAGTAACGCGTAGCCTGCAGTGCAATCGCTCGGGTTCAGTTAGAGCCCAACGCCTCACTCGGGTCCAGTTAGATCCCAACGCCTCACACACACGCTCGTACGTATGTACGAGAGAAACACGCATCGCTCGGCCCCCGACAACCCACCGTAACCGGGAACTCCCCAATATTTTCTTCGCCCTCGCTTCTACCACGGTTTTTTCCGTCATGGACGGCCCAAAGAATGTCATGCAACTGCATCTCCGGCCCGCCCAGGACAAAAAGCCCATTTTCTGTCATGACTTTTTGTCATAGAAGTAGGACCCAACCTCATCTATGATGATACTAGGTTTTGTCACAATTATCATCATAGAAGTGTCATAAGTATGGCATAATTTTTTTTTGTTCGTCCCAAAATGTCACGGATGTGCCTTTTTTGTAGTGAACAATCCAGACCTCCCAAGCGCGGCCTTACCGTTTCATGTCGTCTCAGTCTCTCGAAGGTGCTCATAGGTGTTCGATGATCCTGGCTTCCTGAATGAGCACCGGGCGCTGTATCAGACCATCCGTAGGGCCCGCGAGGCCCTCTCCATCGTCGTTCGAGTTGTTGCGCTCACCGTGGCACCGAGCATTGTCAACATGGTCAACGAACATGAGGAATCAGGAGATGACTTTATTTGGACTAGATGACAGTAGGGACCCACTAGGGCCATAGCCGTACGTACGCAAGTTCCTCCTTATTATATATATATATAACTATATTTTTTTGCTTCCTCTTGGTTTCCTGACATCACGGTCCCACACCATCGTCAACCTATATAGTCAATAAACGAGAGAATTGCACAAGGAGCGGCCGACAGTTGGGACCCAGCAGCTTGAGCAGTATTTGTTTTTCTAGGTGTAAGAGGAGTTTTTCTTGAGCGATGTTTTTGTTGTTGTTCAGAGGAGCAGGGTATCAACTGGGCGGGCTGTGGCCCATCTAGCCCAGGCTATTATTTTATGTCGACCAAATATCCAGCCCAGATATTATTTTTTCAAGGTGAAAATGGCTAGCCCAGCTATACTTTTTTTTGCGGAATACCCAACCCAATTCAACTTGTTATTCTCTGCCCCGGAGGGCTGTAAATCTTTCCGATGAGGGATGCATTAGGCCTAACAAGAAAATGGGCTTGAAGAAATAATAAATGGGATGTAATTATAAAAACTGGGTTGTAGATATACAAAAACGCACCAACTAGGTAATTAGTTTCAAAAATATTGTTGTTTGAATTTGGAAATTTTAATTTCATTACTTATTACGCGCACAATATTTCTTTAGATTTTTACCTAATACAAATTCATTTATAAATTATATTTAATCTGACTCGAAATTTTGGGATAATTTTTTTTGGGTCCCATCAAAATGTGGGATTTTTGGTTGAATTCTGTTTTGAGAGGTTGGTTGAAATTATTGATCATTGTCCTCGCTAGAAAATGGGTTGTAATTTTAACATACTATAAATGGGTTGTAGTAAATTCCATTAGAATTCAAAAATGGGTTGTACACTATTGCAAATCGCAAATGGGCTATATGTTCTCTGCCACAGATGTGATGCTCACTTGTGGGCCTACTATTTTTTTGAGAATTATGGTCAGTGACGCATACGGAAGGCTTGTGGGCATACTAAGGCATACGGAAGGCTTTGTAAACTTATAGTGAAGACACGATTCTAGCAGCAATGGCCGTTGGATGTCCATCCAATGGCTGTAGTGTTTCTTCATTCTCGGATATTCTTGCTTCAGCTGCCCAAACCACCGCCGACGGTACCGCCTGCTACCGCCTCCCGTGGCCGGCTTTGCTGCCGCACAGGCTTCACCGGCCCACTCTACTCCCAAGTGCCGTCAAGGCCATTCCTCTAATCACCAACACCTCCTATTCTTCATCGGCGATGGCAGCCTCACGACGCAGCCGAACTAGTGAACCCTCTTACTCCTCCCCGAGTGGGCATCCACTGCTGTGTCTTCGCCGGCTCCGGATCGTTCCCTTTGTAATACTCGCCATCATTCACTGCGTTGGTTCTCTCGGCGCGGCGTGGTCAACTTTGTCAACAAACAACAGCCATCGGATGAGGCATGTACGTGGATTGGCTGACAGTAGGGACCCACATGGCCCATGGCTGCACGCAACAATCGCCCCCGTATTATGTGAAAACAAATAATTTCTCCCCCTTACTGGTTTGACCCACCAGCTACATCTTCGCACGCAAGGAAGTGCTTCCTTTATTACGCAAAAATAAAAAGTTTCCTCCCCCTGACATCTGGGACCCACCAACTTTATTATGATGCTTTTTGTGAAAATATAGATTGTACCAAAGATCCTAAATTGTTTTCTTTTTATTCTAACTCGAAAAAGAAGAAATAAAAAACCAATAAACATCTTCGCACGCAAGGAAGTGCCACCTTATTACGTGAAAAAAATTGATTCCCCCTGCTAGCTGGGACCCACTAGATTTGGAGGCTAACTTGTGGGCCTACTAAGTTAATGCGTATGCAAGGCTTTGTCAACTTAATCAATAAATGATTCTAGCTACGCTGGCCGTTCGATGTTAATCCAACGGCCAAGCTGCGTCTTCAACCTCTAGTCTTGTTGCTCCTGCCACCCAAACCTGCGCCCGCCGTACCACTTGCTCCAGCTTCCCGTGGCTGGCTGTGCTGTTGCACAGGCCTCACCGCCTGACCATATTACTACTGGACATGCCTCCCTCTACTCACACACACACCCTGTTATTCTCCGGAGATGGCAGCCTCAAACCACAGCCGAAGCAGTCAACCCTCGTACTCCCCTCCGCGTGGGCATCCACTGCTGCGCATTCCCCGGCTCCGGGTCGTTCCCTTCCTAGGTCGTGCCGTCGTCCACCACCTTGGTGCTCTCGGGCGGTACGGCATTGTCAACGCGGTCAACGAATGATATCCATCATAAGAGGATTGTAAGTGGAGAGGCTGACAGCTGGGTCCATGGCCGCACGCAAGGAGGTGCCTCCTTATCACGCGCAAAATAATGATTGCTCCACCTAACACCTCAGACCTACCAGAAGGGCCTCTGTATTTCGCAAGGAAAATGTTTCCCCTGACAGCTAGGACCCACCGGCTTTATCTTCGCATGGAAGGAACTGCCTTCTTACCCCCTGACAGCTGGGACCCACCAGGTTGAAGAGAAGGTAGCATTATCTGTCCAGCCAAGAACATGTACGTACATAGCAGTCGATCGGTGTCTCTACAGCAACGTACCGTGGCCGAGTAAGGAGAGACACGTGTTGAAGTAGAGGCGCCGACGTAGCATGTCACGTAGTCCCGTCTATATCGTGTACACGTACATCCGTCCATGCTGCAAGATAGTAAATAAGGCTACGTACATACATACGGGCGGGTCGGAACGGAGAAACCGCGTCGTGTTCGTGGGGAGGCAATGGAATGCATCGTGTTCATCGGGAGGCAACGGAATACGTCGTGTTCATCAGGAGCCAACCAGCTTGGATGGAACAGCCGATCGAAACGAGGCCTGGCGTACCACAGAATGGAGGAAACAGTCTTGTGTTCGATGGCCTACGGTCGAAACGGGATCCTGCTCATCGAGAGAGTTCTGGCATACCGCAAAACAGAGGAAACAAACTTCTCATGGACCTACTATGGTCAAAACGGGGTCATGTTGATCGGGAGGGGCCCGACGTACCGCAAAACAGAGGAAACGGACTTGTGTTGGAGCACTACGGTCGAAATGGGGGTCTTGTTCATCGACAGGGGTGTGGCGTGCCGCAAAACGGGACTCCACGGGCTATTGTTCATCTCCACCGTCGACCTCCTCCAGCCTCCATGAGCTACTGTTCATCCACTGTCGACCTCCTCCAGCCTCCACCTACGACTGTTCATCCACGGGCTCCTGCTCATCCAGCCTCCACCGTTCCTCCACCGGCTACTATTCAACCAGCCCTCTCCACGGGGTCCTATTCAACCACCCCTCCACGGGCTACTAATCATCCAGCCCTCCACCGACTATTGTTCAACCAGCCCTCCACGGGGTCATCCTATTCATCCAGCCCTCCACGCGGTCGTCCTGTTCATCCAGCCCTCCACGGGGTCATGTTCATCCACCCCCAATCGGCTCGGTCGATCGGGGTCATGTTCATCCAGCGGCAACACCACGGGGTCTTGTTCATCCACCCCCCCCCCCAACAATGCTCACTGTTCATCAAGGGAAGGAGGCAGCAGGTTCAATCGACTTCAGTTAGCAGCAGTAGTGAAGGATTCACTCGAGTTCAGTTAATCGATTGGGGTTTAGTAACGTAGCTAGTGCAATCGCTCGGGTTCAGTTAGAGCCCAACGCCTCGCTCAGGTTCAGTTAGAGCGCAACACCTTGCACACACACGCATACGTGTACGAGAGAAATGCGCAAACCTTCGCGCATCGCTCGGCCCCAACCACCCACCGTAACTGGGAACTCCCCGATATTTTCCTTGCCCTCGCTTCTGCCATGGTTTTTTCCGTCATGGATGACCCAAAGAATGTCATCCAGCTGCATCTCTGGCCCGCCCAGGACGAAAAGCCCATTTTCTGTCATGATTTTTTTCATAGAAGTAGGAGCCCACCACATCTATGATGATACCGGGTTTTGTCACAATTATCGTCATAGAAGTGTCATAAGCATGACAGGAAAAAAATTCGTTCGTCCCAAAATGTCACGGATGTTTGTTTTTTTGTAGTGTTGAGAGGACACGTATAAACCGTGGTTTGGCAAGAAACCTAGGCTATCGTTTCTTAAAGTTTGGGGTTGCGATGCTTATGAGAAAAAGCTTCAGCTTGATAAGCTCAAACCCAAATCGGAGAAGTGCGTCTTCATAGGATACCCAAAAGTAACTGTTGGGTACACCTTCTATCACAGATCCAAAGGCAAGATCTTTGTTGCTAAGAATGAATCCTTTCTAGTGCAAGAGTTTCTCTCGAAAGAAGTGAGTGGGAGGAAAGTAGAACTTGATGAGGTAAGTGTACCTTCTGTTGAATTGGAAAGTAGCTCATCACAAAAAACCGTTCCCATGATGCCTACACCAACTAGCGAGGAAGCTAATGATAATGATCATGAAACTTCGGATCAAGTACTACCGAAACTCGTAGTTCAACCAGAGCATATTCCGCACCAGATTGGTATGGTAATCCTGTTCTAGAAGTCATGTTACTAGATCATGACGAACCTATGAACTATGAGGAAGCGATGATGAGCCCAGATTTCTATAAATGGCTTGAGGCCATGAAATCAGAGATAGGATCCATGTTTGAGAACAAAGTATAGACTTTGATTGACTTGCCCGATGATCGGCGAGCCATTGAGAATAAATGGATCTTCAAGAGGAAGACAGACGTTGATAGTAGTGTTACTATCTACAAAGCTCAAATTATAGCAAAAGGTTTTTGACAAGTTCAAAGGTATTATCTTATATCATGATAAATGTTTATTATCCATGCTAGAATTGTATTAACCGGAAACTTGATACATGTGTGGGAACATAGAGAAAACACCGTGTCCCTAGTAAGCCTCTACTAGACTATCTCGTGAATCAAAGATGGTTAACTTTCCTAACCATAGACATGTGTTGTCATTTTATGAATTGGATCACATCATTAGGAGAATGATGTGATGGACATGAGCCATCCGTTATCATAGCATTTTGATTGTTCGGTTTTATTGCTATAGCTTTCTTCAAGTCATATACATGTTCCTTTGGCTATGAGATTATGCAACTCCCAGATACCGGAGGAATACCTTGTGTGCTATCAAACATCACAACATACCTGGGTGATTATAAAGATGCTCTACAGGTATCTCCGAAGGTATTTTTTGTGTTGGCATAGATCGAGATTAGGATTTGTCACTCCGAGTATTGGAGAGGTATCTCTGGGCCCTCTTGAAAATGCACATCATAATAAGCCTTGCAAGCAATGTGACTAATGTGTTAGTTACGGCATTACAAAACGAGTAAAGATACTTGCCGGTAACGAGATTGAACTAGGTATGAAGATACCGATGATTGAATCTCGGGCAAGTAAAGATACCGATGACAAAGGGAATAACGTATCACTTCACCAGCACCGTCACCATGCCGTCGTGTTGACGGAACTCCTCCACGACACTTTACTGGATCAAGAGTTCAAGGGACGCCATCGAGCTGAACGTGTGCAGAACTTGGAGGTGCCGTACGTTTGGTGCTTGATTGGTTGGATCGAGAAGACGTTCGACTACATGAACCGCGCTATGCTAATGCTTCCGCTTTTGGCCTACGAGGGTATGTGGACACACTCTCCCCCTCTTGTTGCTATGCATCTCTAGATAGATCTTGCGTGCGCGTAAGAATTTTTTTGAAATTGCATGCTACGTTCCCCAATAGTTGGGGCCCTGAGGCCGACTCAATCGAGTACGGGTATCGGGTCTGCTTCGATGGAATTCACATCTTCATCGACTTCTGAGCCTGAGCCAGACATCTCCACCGACCTCTTCGAGTAAGCTCGGCGCACACAAGCCGCCTGGGTTCAACCCAATTGGAAGCATGCCTCCATCGGTTTCACGCAAGGCTTGTTGCTTGCAGAAAAGCCTACATCTGGTGGGGCGACTCTCGTTTATTCTAATAATGAGTCCACCGGAGAGACGGAGTCAATCTATCAGCTTCAAGATGGTGGGTGGGGATATTCCGTTGGCAACAGTATTTCGGACCCTTATGAGCCGCCATACAGGGCTGCTATCTTTATGGTTGTGTACCAGCCGGTTCTAAACTCATCAACAACTGCAGCTATGACGTCTAGATCGACTGCGGCCGCGACATCTAGGGCTAGCGGCTCAGTTATCCCACGAGCTCAAGTTTTGTCAGACCTCTTGGGAAATTTGACAACCTTGTTGGCAACTGAGGTGATTGCGGCAGATCGGGCAGAGTGCAATGCAGAGATTGGGAAGATTCAGGCAGAGATCACTAAGGCATAGGAGGATGTCAATGCGGAGAACGCGAGGATGGCAGAGGAACAGGCTCAGATCACGGCAGAATCAGAGCGAGTAAGAGCAGAGGCTTGGCGCTTAAACCTGGATCAAAACACCTCTAACGCAGTTTTTCATAGAAGGCACCAGACCCGTCTGCCCTTACATTATGAGCCTATGAACCAGTTTAACACCCCTGGAGCAGGTTCAAACACTCCTGGTGCTCAGGTAAACCCTTAGTTAAACCCGGACGTGCCTGCAAGCAGCGCGGCGGCTCAGCCTCGACAGCCTGAGCCGGCAAGGAGGGATAAGCGGATGCCACATGCACAAGATCAAGATTGGAGCACCAGCTTAAGTTAGAGGTTAAAGAACCAAGAGACTTGAAGAATCAACATGCAGCTCAAAGAGATCGAGATCGACCCAAAGGAACAGAATATCGGCAAGAGAAGGGCCTCCCTCGCCGGGCAGGCGAGCCCAGAAAGGAGCCAGGCCACCACCAGAAGCAAGCAACCAAGGCTTCCGGGCAGCGCCTGCTGGGGCTTGCGGGGTCTGAACCACCCCGCCAACCGCACAAGTACGACCCACGTCGTCAATCAGTGCGGTGTCAAGCCGCAAGGTGATTAAGTGATAGCATTTGCCACATGGTAGCCATCTCCTATAGAAGAAACCCACAGGTGACACCCGTCCAGCGACGTGTCAAGAGAATAGATGCGGAGCTGTCCAGATAAGCCCGGCAGGCCTTGCCGAGTAGCTAGTGATGTGACACTGTGCGGTGCATTTAATGCACCCTGCCAGCCTGCAGAGTTAGGTATGATAGCACCGTTTGCTATCATATCAGTGGGTAATGATTGTTTTGCCACTCTAGTGACCCCTTAATCTATAAAAGGAGGCCCATGGCATTCGTAGGAGGGGGTTAGAGGGTTGGAAACTTGCCAAACCCAAGCCACCATACACTTGTGGTCACCGTAGCCCTGAGGCAGGCCTTGCCGGGCAAGTGTACCACGCACCACCACGTTCATTTCCACCATCAATCCACCAAAGTAGGAGTAGGTTCTTATGCCTCGCAGCGGCCCGAACCTGGGTAAATTGCTTGTGTGCTCTCTCTGCCGTGTTGTCGTGTGCTGGTCTGCTCTTTGTGCAACGCGACGTCCCCGGTCGAACCAGCAAGGGGCCGCCCGATCCCATAGGTGGCCATGGATATCCCGCGACATCTTTGGCGTGCCAGTTAGGGGGATTGCCTGTGCGAACCTGAAAGCGCGCGCAGCACATCATCTGCATCACCATCTTCATCGCCATCTTCATCTTCGACAACGCCATTGACCATGGCGCCCAAGAAGAAGAAGTCCGGCCCTTCGACCAGCCATCCCCCTTGAAGGCTTCGCCGCCCGCGGCCTCAGATGCTGCGGGGGGTGCGGGGACAAGTGAGGACGTGAGCGCTGCTGGGGGTGTGGCAGGAGTAGGTGGCGGCATCGCCACTCCCCCTACAGCCGACACAGGGGCTGAAGGCGTCGGAGGAGAACAGCTTCAACAGCGTGTCGACGGTCAACCTCCGCAAGGTATGGATGGGAGGATGGCACCGCTTACATCCCCTCCTCCCACCGAGGAGCCCAGCAAGAATAACGACACTCGGTCTGGGATGAGCCACCGCCCTCCGGCTGTCCCTGCCACGGGGGCGGTCACGACATGTGTGTCTCCACCAGGGCGAGCTAACCCAACCACTGCACCCAATGGAGCCGCAGACCGTCGAGCGCCATCACTGCACGACCCCGCTGCCCAGGTGGCCGCCCCACGGCAGCGAGGGCGCGCCACCGCCGCCGCGGGCTCCATCAGGAGCCACGCGAGGGTGCCATCGAGGTCATCAACTTCCATGCCAAGCATAGCCATGGAGGCTATGGCACGGGCCCAACTGCTACTAAGGTTCCCGCCAGCAGCCGAGCAAATGGATGAATGGCGTGCCACCATCCAGAGTCTACTCGGTTTCGCTGAGGCTGGGGGCTCGCGGCGCGCTGGCCCGCCACGACCTCCCTAAGTGACGACGACTGCTCGTACTGCTGGCCGGACGGAGGGGGTTGTCCCTATTGTGCAGTCCCCACCACGGTAGCAGGCACGGGCACAACAAGATCAAGATCCTGACGACGTCTTGATGGACTCTTCCGACCCTCGAGCACGTCCGGGCCAACGACGAACCCCAGAGGATAGGCGGCGGGGAGACGCGTGCGTCGTCATGGGACAGCCTCTTGACGACCCACGCCAGACCGACGGGTGCGGCGGCCTCAACGTCGACGAGCCTGCGTTCGGTGTTGGCGGGAGCCTACCTTTCGAGGTTGGCTGCCCTTCCTTTACATGTGAGCTACGGCAAGTCAGTTGTCCGTCCTTCCGCATGTTCAAGCCGTAGATACCCGAGAAGTACGACGGGAGACTGAACCCGGCAGAGTTCCTGAGCATCTACACCGTCGTTTTTAGGCTGCCGGGGGAAGAGACGAGAAGGTGTTCGCCAACTAATTCCCGTTGGCTCCCAAGTCCAACATGAGATCTTGGCTCATGCACCCGCCGGAGAACTCCATTTCATCATGGGCAGACCTATGCCACGAGTTCATCGGTGCCTTCACCGGTGGCCACCAGGAGCCCGACAGGCCCAGCGACCTACATCTTCTCCAGCATAAGGAAGGAGAAACTCTCCGTAAGTATTTACAAAGATTCAGTAAAGTCCATAGGAATATTCTGAATATCCATCCCGCAGCTGGTATAGCAGCCTTCCAGTCCAATGTGCGCAACCGTCACATTCGTTTTAAGATGAATGTGCGGTTGCCCAAGACTGTGAAGGAGCTGTACACACTAGTGGATAAGTGTGCTCAGATAGAGTAAAGCAGGAAGTTACCCGAGGAGGAGGATTGCGTCAATGTTGATTTAGAGGAAGAAGATGAATCAACCAGTCAAAGAAAGGGCAAGAAGCGCAACAAGAAGCCAAGAGATAAGACAATGATGACTGTGGAAGGTTCTGGTACGCCTAGTGCCGGCAAGAAGGCCAAGGCTGAGGCCCCCGGTAAGGAAGTTGTCGCGTGCACTGCCTACCGAGAAGCCGCTGCCGCGGAGAAAACCGAGAAAGGTGATGGGCCGTACTGCAAGATCCACCAGACCAAGGGCCACGACCGCCATGAATGTTATCAAGTTGAGCAGCTTGTCAAGAGATAGAGAATAGACTATGATAAGCGTGATAAGAAGAAAGGTCAGAATGCTGCTGGTGGAAAGGGCCGAGGCGGTGAAGCAAACCGTCTCGGCAAACCCTTTCGGAACCAAGGAAAACCTGCCAGGGGCCAAGAGAAGGAAACCTGTGATGTTTGAGTGATGGAGGGTATGAAGAGGAAACCAGTGAGCAGGAATTTCAGAGGACCACTGACGCCTTATGCATTGATGGTTGATGGAGGTGCGTCCTTGCACTCCTCCCATCGCCAGCTCAAGCGATGGGCACGAGAGGTCAATGTTGTGGAGCCAGCACCAGAGGCCTGGAAGCCACTCAGATGGTGTCGCACGCCCATCATCTATGATGTGGAGGACCACCCTTGCCGCACCACCGCGGTAGGGTGTTTGTCGTTGTTGGTCTCCCCAACAATTCGCAACCTCAAAGTCACAAAGATGTTAGTGGATGGCGGGGCCGGGTTGAATCTGATTTCCCCAGCAGTTGTTAACAAGCTTCAGATAGGAGAAGAAGAGCTGGAGGTTACCGGCATGTTTCAAGGAGTCAATCCCGGCAGGAGCCATCCCATGGGAAAAATTACGTTACCGGTGACGTTTGGGGGAGAGCTAAGCTATAGGACTGAGAAGATTGTGTTTGATGTGGTTGAGCTCCCCTCCCGTATAATGGGATTCTGGGACGGCCGGCCTTGGCCAAGTTCATGGCGGGATCCCATTATGCTTACAACACCTTAAATATGCCTGGGCCATGCTACCTCTTGAGCATGTGTTGGGTTTCCCTTGAAGAGGAAAGAGTGATGCAGCAAAGTAGCATAAGTATTTCCCTCAGTTTTGAGAACCAAGGTATCAATCCAGTAGGAGACTACACGCAAGTCCCTCGTACCTGCACAAACAATCAATAACCTTGCAACCAACGCGATAAAGGGCTTGTCAGTCCCTTCACGGCCACTTGCAAAAGTGAGATCTGATAAAGATAATAAGATAAATATTTTTGGTATTTTTGTTGTATAGATTGAAAAGTAAATGTTGCAAAATAAATGGTGACAGAAATAGTTAGTTGAAAGGAAAATAATATGATGGAGAATAGACCCGGGGGCCATAGGTTTCACTAGTGGCTTCTCTCAAGATAGCATAATCTACGGTGGGTGAACAAATTACTGTCGAGCAATTGATAGAAAAGCACATAGTTATGAGAATATCTAGGCATGATCATGTATATAGGCATCACGTCTGTGACAAGTAGACCGAAATGATTCTGCATCTACTACTATTACTCCACACATCGACCGATATCCAGCATGCATCTAGAGTATTAAGTTCATAAGAACAGAGTAACGCATTAGGCGAGATGGCATGATGTAGAGGGATAAACTCAAGCAATATGATATAAACCCCATCTTTTTATCCTCGATGGTAACAATACAATACGTGCCTTGCTGCCCCTGCTGTCACTCAGAAAGGACACTGCAAGATTGGACCCAAAGCTAAGCACTTCTCCCATTGCAAGAAAGATCAATCTAGTAGGCCAAACTAAACTGATAATTTGAAGAGACTTGCAAAGATATTTAAATCATGCATATAAGAATTCAGAGAAGAACCAAATATTGTTCATAGATAATCTTGATCATAAACCCACAATTCATCTGATCTCGACAAACACACCGCAAAAAGAATTACATTGAACAGATCTCCAAGAGTATCGAGGAGAACTTTGTATTGAGATCCACAGAGAGAGAAGAAGCCATCTAGCTAATAACTATGGACCCGAAGGTCTGTGGTAAACTACTCACACATCATCAGAGAGGCTATGGTGTTGATGTAGAAGCCCTCCGTGATCGATTCCCTCTCCAGCGGAGCGCCGAAAAAGGCCCCAAGATGGGATCTCATGGGTACAGAAGGTTGCGGCGGTGGAAATAGGGTTTCGTGGTGCTCCTGGATGTTCTCAGGGTATATGAGAATATATAGGCGAAAGAAGTAGGTCAGTGGAGCTGCGAGGGGCCCACGAGGGTGGGGGCGTGCCCTCCTGCCTCGTGGTTTCCTCACTACTTCCTTGACTTCCACTCCAAGTCTCCTGGATTGCATTTGTTCCAAAAACGATCCTCGCGAAGGTTTCATTCCGTTTGGATTCCGTTTGATATTCCTTTTCTGCGGAACACTGAAATAGGCAAAAAAATAGCAATTTGCACTGGGCCTTCGATTAATAGGTTAGTCTGAAAAATAATATAAAAGTGCATAATAAAGCCCATTAAACATCCAAAATAGATGATATAATAGCACGGAACAATAAAAAATTATAGATATGTTGGAGATGTATCAAGCATCCGCAAGCTTAATTCCTGCTCGTCCTCGAGAAGGTAAATGATAAAAATAGAATTTTTGATGTGGAATGCTTCCTAACATAATTTTCAAAGTAATTCTCTTTATTGTGGCATGAAATGTTCAGATCTGAAAGATTCAAGATAAAAGCTTAATATTGGCATAAAATAATAATACTTCAAGCATACTAACTAAGCAATTATGTCTTCTCAAAATAACATGGCCAAAGAAAGTTATCCCTACAAAATCATATAGTCTAGCTATGCTCTATATTCACCACACAAAATATTTAAATCATGCACAACCCCGATGACAAGCCAAACAATTGTTTCATACTTTTGACATTCTCAAACTTTTTCAATCTTCATGCAATACATGAGCGTGAGCCATGTATATAGCACTACAGGTGGAATAGAATGGTGGTTGTAGAGAAGACAAAAAAAGGAGAAGATAGTCTCACATCAACTAGATGTATCAACGGGCTATGGAGATGCCCATCAATAGATATCAATGTGAGTGAGTAGGGATTGCCATGCAATGGATGCACTAGAGCTATAAGTGTATGAAAACTCAAAAAGAAACTAAGTGGGTGTGCATCCAACTTGCTTGCTCACGAAGACTTAGGGCATTTTGAGGAAGCCCATCATTGGAATATACAATCCAAGTTCTATAATTAAAAATTCCCACTAGTATATGAAAGTGAGAACATAGGAGACTCCCTATCATGACGATCATCAAGCACAAGTGTGGTAAAAGGATAGTAGCATTGCACCTTCTCTCTTTTTCTCTCTTTTTTTTATTTGGGCCTTTTCTCCCCCTTTTTTATGGCCTCTTCTTTTCGTCCGGAGTCTCATCCCGACTTGTGGGGAAATCATAGTCTCCATCATCCTTTCCTCACTGGGACAATGCTCTAATAATGATGATCATCACACTTTTATTTACTTACAACTCAAGAATTACAACTCGATACTAGAACAAAAATATGACTCTATGTGAATGCCTCCGGCAGTGTACCAGGATATGCGATGAATCAAGAGTGACATGTATGTAAGAATTGTGAATGGTGGCTTTGCCACAAATACGATGTCAACTACATGATCATGCAAAGCAATATGACAATGATGAAGCGTGTCATAATAAACGGAACAATGGAAATTTGCATGGCATTATATCTCAGAATGGCTATGGAAATGCCATAATGGGTAGTTATGGTGGCTGTTTTGAGGAAGATATATGGTGGGTTTATGGTACCGGTGAAAGTTGTGCGGTAATAGAGAGGCTAGCAATGGTGGAAGGGTGAGAGTGTGTATAATCCATGGACTCAACATTAGTCATAAAGAACTCACATACTTATTGCAAAAATCTGTTAATTATGGAAACAAATTACTACGTGCATGCTCATAGGGGGATAGATTGGTAGGAAAAGACCATCGCTCATCCCCGACCGCCACTCATAAGGAAGACAATCAATAAATAAAGCATGCTCCGACATCATCACATAACGGTTCACCATACGTGCAGGCTACGGGAATCACAAACTTTAACACAAGTATCTCTCAAATTCACAACTTCTCAACTAGCATGACTCTAATATTACCATCTTCATATATCAAAACAATCATCAAGTATTAAACTTCTCATAGTATTCAATGCACTTTATATGGAAGTTTTTATTATACCCATCTTGGATGCCTATCATATGACTAATTTTATAGCCAAAGCAAATTACCATGCTGTTCTAAAATACTCTCAAAATGATATAAGTGAAGCATTAGAGATCAATAATTTCTATAAAATAAAACCACCACCGTGCTCTTAAAAAGATATAAGTGAAGCACTAGAGCAAAATTATCTAGCTCAAAAGATATAAGTGAAGCACATAGAGTATTCTAATAAATTCCGATTCATGTGTGTCTCTCCCAAAAGGTGTGTACAGAAAGGATGATTGTGGTAAACTAATAAGCAAAGAATCAAATCATACAAGACGCTCCAAGCAAAACACATATCATGTGGTGAATAAAAATATAGCCTCAAGTAAAGTTACCGATAGACGAAGACGAAAGAGGGGATGCCTTCCAGGGCATCCCCAAGCTTAAGCTTTTGGTTGTCCCTGTATTTTACCTTGGGGTGCCTTGGGCATCCCCAAGCTTAGGCTCTTTCCACTCCTTGTTCCAAAATCCATCAAATCTTTACCCAAAAATTTGAAAACTTCAGAACGCCAAACTCAACAGAAAATCTCATGAGTTCCGTTAGTATAAGAAAACAAACCACCACTTCAAGGTACTGTAATGAACTAATTCTTTATTTATATTGGTGTTAAACCTACTGTATTCCAACTTCTCTATGGTTCATACCCCCCGATACTAGCCATAGATTCATCAAAATAAGCCAACAACACACGAAAAACAGAATCTGTCAAAAACAGAACAGTCTGTAGTAATCTGTAAGTTTCGAATAATTATGTAAGTCCAAAAATTCTACCAAATTAGTACGACCTAAATAATTTGTATACTGGTCTACTGCAATTTAAATAAGTATTTTATGGCTCTCTGGTTAAAAATGAAAATTATTCTCGTGAGTGCATACTTTCTGGTTTTTTTCAGCAAGATCAAAAAACAATCATCCAAGAAGATCCTAAAGGCTTTACTTGGCACAAACACTAATTAAAACATAAAAAACACAATCATAACAGAGGATAGATGATTTATTTATTACTAAACAGGAACAAAAAACAAGAAACAAAAATAAAATTGGGTTGCCTCCCAACAAGCGCTATCATTTAACGCCCCTAGCTAGGCATAAAAACAAGAACAAATCTAGGTATTACCATATTTGGTGTTGGGAAAGAAAAGAGAAATTTTCTTATCTATAGGATTTATCTTTCTATTTTGAGAAAGCACGTGGCCATTAATGGTGGAAGAAAGATTAAGCATGCTACGGAAATTTGCATCTAAGCTAGCCTTCATTTCTTTGACAATTTCGTTTTGATAAAAGCACAAAAGTGAGGTGGATTCAACCTTCTCACTCATGGGGTGGCCAAATATAGTTTTCATATTTTCATAGGTATCTATGGGACCCCCTCAAGAAAACCTTCTTCAAAAATAGAATCTAAAACTTGCTTGAACGAAGAGGGTAAGCCAACATAAAAGCTTTTTAGGTATATCTCAATTTGATATTGAGGCACATAGCTAGCTCGGATCCTTAATAACCTATCCCAAGCATCTTTTAAAGACTCATCAAGTAAATAACGAAAAAATCTGAGATCATCTTCATCGAAATTATTCAAACCCTCATTGATAACCCTGATAGGTCTTTCCATAACATCATTATTTATGAGCCTAGAGAGGACAAAGGGACTATCCAAAGTGTTGGAACCCCGAGAGAGAACCCTTAGCCCTTTTTGGTTCGGCCAGGGCGAAAGAAAAAAAATAAACGGGAAAGATGCGAATAAAATGGAAAAGGTGAAGTGGGGGATAGGAAAACGGGAGGCAAATGGCAAATAATGTAATGTGAGGGAGAAGAGTTTGTGATGGGTACTTGGTATGTCTTGACTTGTGCGTAGATCTCCCCGGCAACGGCGCCAGAAATCCTTCTTGCTACCTCTTGAGCATGCGTTGGTTTTCCCTTGAAGAGGAAAGGGTGATGCGGCAAAGTAGCATAAGTATTTCCCTCAGTTTTTGAGAACCAAGGTATCAATCCAGTAGGAGACTACACGCAAGTCCCTCGTACCTGCACAAACAATCAAGAACCTTGCAATCAACACGAAAAGGGGGTTGTCAGTCCCTTCATGGCCACTTGCAAAAGTGAGATCTGATAAAGATAATAAGATAAATATTTTTGGTATTTTTGTTGTATAGATTGAAAAGTAAAGATTGCAAAATAAATGGCGACAGAAATAGCTAGGTGACGGGAAAATAATATGATGGAGAATAGACCCGGGGGCCATAGTTTTCACTATTGGCTTCTCTCAAGATAGCATAATCTATGGTGGGTGAACAAATTATTGTCGAGCAATTGATAGAAAAGCGCATAGTTATGAGAATATCTAGGCATGATCATGTATACAGGCATCACGTCCGTGACAAGTAGACCAAAAAGATTCTGCATCTACTACTATTACTTCACATCGACTGCTATCTAGCATGCATCTAGAGAATTAATTTCATAACAACTTTGTAACGCATTAGGCAAGATGACATGATGTAGAGGGATAAACTCAAGCAATATGATATAAACCCCATCTTTTTATCCTCGATGGCAACAATACATTACGTGCCTTGTTGCACCTGCTGTCACTGGGAAAGGACACCGTAAGATTGAACCCAAAGCTAAGCATTTCTCCGTTGCAAGAAAGATCAATCTAGTAGGCCAATCCAAACTGATAATTCGAAGAGACTTGCAAAGATATTTAAATCATGCATATAATAATTCATAGAAGAACCAAATATTGTTCATAGATAATCTTGATCATAAACCCACAATTCATCGGATCTCGACAAACACACCGCAAACAGAATTACATCGAATAGATCTCCAAGATAATCGAGGAGAACTTTGTATTGAGATCCAAAGAGGGAGAAGAAGCCATCTACCTAGTAACTATGGACCCGAATGTCTGTGGTAAACTACTCACACATCATCGGAGAGGCTATGGTGTTGATGTAGAAGCCCTCCGTGATCGATTCCCCCTCCGACGGAGCGCCGGAAAAGGCCCCAAGATGGGATCTCGTGGGTAGAGAAGGTTGCGGCGGTGGAAATAGGGTTTCGTGGTGCTCCTAGATGTTTTCAGGGTATGTGAGTATATATAGGTGAAAGAAGTAGGTCGGTGGACCTGTGAGGGGCCCACGAGGGTGGGGGTGCGCCCTCCTGCCTCGTGGCTTCCTCGCTGCTTCCTCGCTGCTTCCTTGACATCCACTCCAAGTCTCCTGGATTGCGTTTGTTCCAAAAACGATCCTCGCAAAGGTTTTATTCCGTTTGGATTTCGTTTGATATTCCTTTTATGTGAAACATTGAAATAGGCAAAAAACAACAATTTGCACTGGGCCTTCAGTTAATAGGTTAGTCCCAAAAATAATATATAAGTGCATAATAAAGCCCATTAAACATCCAAAACAGATAATATAATAGCATGGAACAATCAAAAGTTATAGATACGTTGGAGACTTATCAGGCCGTTGGGAGTCATCACCATCCCATCAGATGAGAAGGATGCGATTATCTGTGTGGACAGGATGTATCGGGATGCCGTCGCAGCAAAGGCTGCGGTGGCAACGGTCCCTGCCAAGGAAAGCAAAGGAAAGAAGAGGTGTTGTAGGACCTCCGGCAAGGAGTCCGGGAAGTGTGCCCCCTCCGAGTGCACGACACCAGTTGACACCGTGCCGGAGTGTTCCAACAGCAAGAGATCCAAGGTTGCAGCACCCCAAGTGAAGAAGGTCCCAGCAGGGCTGGCTAGTGTTGATGTTACTATCACCATCAGTGCCACCCTTGACGACAAATAGGAAAGCGTGCTTGTTGCCTTCCTACGAGCGAATATCATTGTGTTTGCCTGCCAACCATCTGATATCCCCGGTGTTCCCAGGGAGGTAATCAAGCACCACCTTGCTGTCTGCCCACATGCCCGACCCGTCAAGCAGAACGTTAGGAAGCAAGCCTTGGAGCGGCAGTAGTTCAAGTTAGAGCCAGCTGAATTGGTCAGAGGAGTACTGCACCCTACATGGTTGCAAAACCTAGCGGTAGTTCGGAAGGCGAATAGGAAATGGAGGCTTTGCATTGATTTCACAGATCTCAATAAGGCTTGCCCAAAGGACCCATTCTCCTTGCCGCACATTGATCAGATTGTGGATTCTACTTTAGGGTGCGACCTGCTATCCTTTTTGGATGCATACTCCGGATATCACCAGATCTTCATGTCCAAAGAAGATGAGGAGAAAACATCATTCATCACTCCATGTGGTACATACTGTTTTGTCCGCATGCCTTTCGGATTAAAGAGTGTCGGGTCTACTTTTGCAAGAGCAGTCAAGATTGGTTTTGAGCCACAACTGCACAGAAACATAGAAGCCTATATGGATGACATTGTGGTCAAGACCAAGTATAAGGCCACCCTTATCCAGGATTTGGAGGAGACATTTTCTAATTTGCGCAAGATCAACTTGAAGCTTAACCCAGAGAAGTGTGTGTTTGGTGTTCCCTCCGACAAGCTACATGGATTCTTCGTGTCCCATCGGGGGATTGAAGCCAACCCTGACAAGATCAAGGCCATTGAGCAGATTCAAGCTCCAAGGACAGTTAAGGATGTGAGGTGCTTCACAGGATGCGTTGACGCGCTAAGAAGATTCATTTCCAAGTCTGTCGAGCGTGCCCTGTCGTTCTTCAAAATTTTGAAGAAGGCAGGGCCTATGAACTGGACCCCAGAAGCAGATACAACCTTGCAAGAGTTGAAGGTTTACCTCTCATTTGTGCCTACTTTGGTTGCACCCAAACCTCAAGACCGTTACTGCTTTACTTGGCAGCAACCAACCAAGTGGTCAGTCCAGCCTTGGTAGCACAGCCAGAAGTGGATGAAGCAAAGAGCGGCCAGACCGCAACAGAGTCACAAGAGGATTAGAACAGCAGTAAGCACGACAATGAGTGCAACCCCAAGGACACGGCAAGGAAGAAAATGGTGCAGCGCCCAGTGTACTTCATCAGCTCCTTGTTGCAAGGGGCTAGATCGAGGTACTCTAGTGTGCAAAAGTTGATCTTTGGCGTCGTCATGGCCTCAAGGATACTGCGCCGCTACTTCCAAGCCCATGAGATCATGGTTATTACTCGTTTTCCGTTGCAGCGGATACTCCGAAACCCTGAGGCTACTGGCAGAATAGTGGAGTGGGCTTTGGAGTTATCCAGCTTTGGTTTGAATTTTGAGAGCACTTCAACCATTCAAAAGCAGGGCGCTGGCAGAATTTATTGTAGAATGGACGCTGACCCCGATGAGGAAGCAACAGAAACATCTCTCCCCGGCAAGGAATCACCCCAAGAATGGATTATGTATTTTGATGGTGCCTTTTCCCTACAAGGTGCAGGAGCTGGCGAGCTTCTTGTTGCCCCCTCCGGGGAGCACCTAAAGCACGTCATCCAAATGCACTTTGCCCGGAAGAAGCCACAAACAATACAACTGAGTATGAAGGGCTCCTTGCCAGGATCAGGATTGCAGCAGAATTGGGAATCAAGAAGCTGACCATTTGAGGAGATTCACAGTTAGTGGTGAGACAAGTCAACAAGGATTACCAAAGCCCATTGATGGAATCCTGCGTTGAGGAAGTAAGAAGGTTAGAGGAGCGCTTTGACGAGTTGCAAACAGAGCACGTACCCCGTGCGGAAAACAGCAAAGCTGATCACCTATCAAAGTGTGCTGCGTAGAAGCTTCCTGTAGAACCAGGAACTTTTTTTCTCCACCTCTCGCAACCCTCTGTATCACCAACCACAATGGCCCAGAAAAGGAGAAAGTTGGACTACGGTAAGCATGTCCCAATCGAGCCATCCGCTCCCGGCAGAGACCCTACCAGAAAAAAACTCCTCACAGCCTGCCAGACCACCCCCTCTAGCAGGGCCTATGGACCCCGCGAACTAGGCTAGTGCTCCCGCAGCCGAGGAGGTGTCGGTAGTCCTTGTTGCCGAGCCTAAGGCTCCAACTTGGGCAAGGCACATCGTCTGCTTCCTCCAAACTGGAGAACTCCCCGGCGATCTGATGAAGCTGGGAAAGTAGCCCGGAGGGCCAGTATGTATCAGTTTGTCGATGACACTCTGTATAGAAGGAGGCCCAATGGTGTGAAATTGAAGTGTGTTTGCCGGGAGGACGGAACGGAACTACTGGCTGAGGTTCACAGAGGAATGTGTGGCTCACATATTGGATCAAGGGCATTAGTTGGGAAAGCATTCCGGCAAGGATTCTATTGGCCCATAGCCCTCCAAGACGCAGTTGAGCTCGTCACAACATGTGAAGCCTATCAGTTCCATTCCATGAAAAAACACCTGCCTGCCCAAGTTCTTCAGACAATCCCTCTGTCATGGCCATTTTTGGTTTGGGGGCTCGATATCCTCGGCCCCTACCCCTGAGCAATCGGGGGCTTTGAATTCTTGTTCATTGCCATCGACAAGTTTACAAAGTGGCCGGAAGTGACTGCCGTGAGGAAGGTGACTGCTCAGTCAGCTATCAAGTTCTTGAAAGAATTTGTGTGTCGTTTCGGAGTTCTTGCAAGGATCATCACAGATAACGGCACCCAATTCACGAGCCACGCCCTCATGCAATATGTTCAAACCCTCATATGCAAGATCTCATTTGCCTCTATGGCACCCCCTGGAGCAATGGAAAAGCTGAGAGGGAGAAGGCTGAAGTGCTGCGTGGACTCAAGACAAGGACTTTAGATATGCTGCAGAAGCACAGTAGGCGGTGGATCGAGGATCTGCCAGTAGTTCTATGGTCCCTCAGAACGCCACCTAATCGAGCTAGCGGGCAGACTCCCTTCTCCCTGGTCTACGGGGCGGAAGTAGTTATCCCCACAAAACTAATTTATGGGTCTCCTCGGGTGCTTGCCTACGATGAAGTAGCACAAGATCAGCACCGGCATGACGACGCTATGCCACTCGAGGAGAACCGTCTCCGGGCAGCTAAACGTGTTGCACACTATCAGCAAGTCCTGTGTCGCTATCACAGCCGCAGGGTTTGTGCCCGGTGTCTTGAGGAAGGTGACCTTGTCCTTAGGCGTGTTCAGTCCGCCAAGGGTACACACAAGTTATCACCGAAGTGGGAAGGCCCTTACCGGGTACTACGAGTCTCCAGACCCGACACAGTCCGTCTGGAGACCGGAGATGGCACACCATTGCAAAACTCATGGAACATTGAGAATCTCTGTAAGATCTACCCATAAAGCGCAGAGGCTGCCGGGCCCCGCCCGATAGCCACCCATTTTACATGGCATTGCCGAAGTTGCATGTAACCCCTTGTACAAGCCGGGGCGATGACCCCGTGCAAGAGAAAATAAAGAAGCGCTGTAGGGGGCAACTAACATTGCATGCATGCACAAGCATACCCAGATCATTGCATAAGCACTTTATGAGCATTTGCATATGCATATAGATAGGATTGCATCCTGCATTCATTCTCATCTATATGGAGTTGCAGGTTCTTGCCGTGAACCTGGCTTCGACAAAGGATGAGAAGTTTGCACGGCATGGCGATCCCCGGCAAGCCAAACAGATAAGTTCACCTCTTGTCCATTAGCATTCTGTAAAGCTACAACTTTTCATAAGAAAACCTCGCCTCCCTCTTTGAAACTTAGGTGATCCTATCCATGACTTGAACGCTGCTTCAGTCAGGGTGGTCTTACTGGCCTTTGGGAAAAAGGAGTTGGCGGGTGGCCGGCACCTCTGTCTGTTCCCCGGCAGACGAAGTTCTCCGGTAGACAAAGAGAGTGCCAGCAGGATATCCTGCCAGGGAAAACTCGTTTATTCTATTAAAGAGGCACTTTGCCTCTGCATGGACATACACATGCACGAGTTCCCGACAAGATTCATCTTTTTCATTCATATGCAGTTGCAAGTACAAGCATTACAGAATACAAAGATGGACTCGAGAGATCACATTATTTGAATTAAAGTTTGGCGATTGCCTACAGGTTTAAGATTAAAAAAAGATAAGTGCCTGATACGTCTCCATCGTATCTATAATTTTTTATTGTTCCATGCCAATACTATACAACTTACATATACTTTTGGAAACTTTTTATACTATTTTTGGGACTAACATATTGATCCAGTGCCCAGTGCCAGGTCTTGTTAAACATGGTGCTCAATGCTATATATTGTTTCCCAATGATGTATGGCTATCCTATGATGTTTGAGTAGATCCGTTTTGTCTGATGGGTTAATTGATGATCGTGATTGGTTTGAGTTGCATGTTTTATTATTGGTGCTATCCTATGGTGCTCTCCGTGTCGGGCAAGCATGAGGGACCCCCGCTGTAGGGTTTGCAATATGTTCATGATTTTCTTATGGTGGGTGGCATGAGTGACATAAGCACATACCCGAGTAAGTAGGTTGTTTGGATATGGGAGTAAGGAGGACTTGATACTTTAATGCTATGGTTGGGTTTTACCTTAATGATCTTTAGTACTTGCGGACACTTGCTAGAGTTCCAATCATAAGTACATATGATCCAAGTAGATAAAGTATGTTAGCTTATGCCTCTCCCTCAAATAAAATTGCAATAACGATTACCGGTCTAGTTATCGGTTGCCTAGGGACAAATAACTTTCTTGTGACAAAAAGCTCTCTACTAAAACTAACTTAGTTGTGTCTTCATCTAAAGAGCCCCTACTTTTTATTTACGCGCTCTTTATTATCTTGCAAACGTATCCAACAAAACCTACAAAGTACTTCTAGTTTCATACTTGTTCTAGGTAAAGCGAACGTTAAACATGCGTAGAGTTGTATCGGTGGTCGATAGAACTTGAGGGAATATTTGTTCTACCTTTAGCTCCTCGTTGGGTTCGACACTCTTACTTATCGAAAGAGGCTACAATTGATCCCCCATACTTGTGGGTTATCAAGACCTTTTTCTGGCCCCGTTGACGGGGAGCAATAGTGTGGGGTGAATATTCTCGTGTGTGCTTGTTTTCTTTATCACTAAGTAGTTTTTATTTTGTGCTCTTGCTTTCTTTCTTTACTTATGGGTAGGAAATGCAAAATACCAAAAAAAATAGTTGTACCTACTGAACCAATGGTTGAAGAACCACTCAAAATCTATCACACTACTGAAGCTTTTTACTTGGATCATCTTCGATCCCTATGTGCTCGTGCTGAAACCCCAACTAGCTTAGTTGAGGCCAAATCTTTAGATGAACATGCTTGTTATGTGTGACACCACTTATCTCAAAAGGGAAACTTTTACTGGATCAAATTCATCATTTTCAATGCTATGCTTGGAAGTTATATGAAATATATGATGTTACTTGTTGTTCTGAAAACCCTAAGAAACACCTTCCCTACCAATGTGAGTTTAGTGATAATGGAATCGTATCTTCGTATGCTAAGGGTGTTTATAATTACTATGTTGTTCATCAAATTGAAGAATTTGTTGTGTTTAAGGGTGCTTATGAAATTGCTTCTTTGATTGAAAAGTATGATGCTACTCTTTACATATCTGAAATTTGCCATACTTAAATATTGTTATGATAACTATGCTTCTAATGCCTATGTTAAACCATATATTGAGGACTCCTTCGTTGTCCAAGAAGAGACTAGTATTTTGCAGGAGTCTATGGAAGAAGAAATTGATGAAACTGTGAGCTCATTGGATGAAAAAGATGATGAGGAGAGCGAAGAACAAAAGGAGGAAGATTGGATTAGCTACCCATGCCCACCTTCTAATGAGAGTAACTCTCCAACTCATACATTATTTAATGTCCCTCTGTTCTTACCGAAGGATGATTGCTATGATGATTGTTATGATCCAGTTGATTTTTTTTGAAATACCCCTTTTTGATGAACTTGATGCTTGCTATGCTTGTGGCCATGATACCAATATGAATGATGCTTATGGTGATGAACTTGCTATAGTTCCTTATGTTAAACATGAAATTGTTGCTATTGCACCCACACATAATAGTCCTATTATCTTTTTGAATTCTCCAAACTACACTATATCAGAGAAGTTTGCTCTTATTAAGGATTATGTTGATGGGTTGCATTTTACCGTTGCACATGATGATTTTGATGAATGCAATATGCATGTGCTTGCTTCTCCTACTTGCAATTATTATGAGAGAGGAACTACATCTCCACCTCTCTATGTTTCCAACATGATAAAATTGCAAGAAACTGTTTATACTATGCATTGGCCTTTACTATGTGTGCATGAGTTGTTCTTTTATGACATGCCAATGCATAGGAAGAGAGTTAGACTTCGTCATTGCTTGATATATGTTTCTTTGTGCTCACTACTAAATGCCAAATCATTGCTAATTCAAATTGGCTTTGATATAGCTTGGGATCCGTGTGGATCCATTAATTGAGCACCTAATGCCTAGCTTAATGGCTTTAAAGAAAGCGCTGCCAGGGAGACAACCTGGAAGTTTTAGAGATTCATTTATTTCTATTGAGTGCTTTTATATAGTTTAAAAACAAGAAAAATAAAGAGGGGAACTTAAAACTTTTTCAAAAAGAAAAGCGAAAGTGAGAAAGACGAGCATTGCTAAAATGGGAGCTAGCCTTGAACTTTGTTCATGCCCATGGAAACTTTGTGACCCTTGATTACATACACTTTTCAACAAAAATAATTATCCCCTTGTACAATTCCTTTGTATTATAAAAATAATGTGCCAAGATTTGCCTTTAGGATGTTTACATTGCTTGTTGGTTTGTGCGGTGTAGAACAGAAACTTTGGCTGTAGTGCACAATTTTACATTTCTTTACTGGAACGTCAAACGGTTCTGAAACTTTTTGTACTGTCTTTCTATACAATTTGTTTATTTTTCCTAATTTTTGCAGAATTTTTGGAGTACCAGAGGTATGGTGAATGTTCAGATTACTACATACTATCCTATTTAAGACAGATTCTGTTTTTGATGCATAGTTTGCTTGTTTTGATGAAACTATCGATTTCTATCAGTAGATTAATCCATGAAAAAGTTATATTACAGTGGCTATAATGCAAAAAAATACGAATTGGTTTGCAACAGTACTTAGAGTAGTGATTTGCTCTATTATACTAACGGATCTTACCAAGTTTTCTGTTGAGTTTTGTGTGGATGAAGTGTTCGAAGATCGAGGAGGTCTCGATGTGAGAAGAAGGAGGAGAGGCAAGAGCTCAAGCTTGGGGATTCCCAAGGCAACCCAAGTAAATATTCAAGGAGACTCAAGCGTCTAAGCTAGGGGATGCCCCGGAAGGCATCCCATCTTTCTTCAACAACTATCGGTATGTTTTCGGATTCGTTTCATTCATCCGATATGTGCAAATCTTGGAGCGTCTTTTGCATTTAGTTTTCACTTTTCTTTTATGCACCATGCTGGTATGAGATGGTCCTTGGTTTATTTATAGAATGCTCTTTGCACTTCACTTATATCCTTTGAGTATGGCTTTATAAATTGCTTCATGTGCTTCACTTATATCATTTGAAGTATGGATTGCCTGTTTCCCTACACATAGAAAACCACCATTTGTAGAATGCTCTCTTGCTTCACTTATATCTATTTAGAGAGATGACAGGAATTGGTCGTTCACATGGTTAGTCATAAAATCCTACATAAAACTTGTAGATCACTGAATATGATATGTTTGATTCCTTGCAATAGTTTTGCGATATAAAGGTGGTGATATTAGAGTTGTGCTAGTTGAGTAATTGTGAAATTGAGAAATACTTGTGTTGAGGTTTGCAAGTCCCGTAGCATGCACGTGTGGTAAATATTGTGTGACAAATTTGAAGCATGGGGTGTTCTTTGATTGCTTTCCTTATGAGTGGCGGTCGGGGACGAGCAATGGTCTTTTCCTACCAATCTATCCCCCTAGGGGCATGCATAGTAGTACTTTGCTTTGAGGGCTAATAAACTTTTGCAATAAGTATATGGGTTCTATATGACTAATGTGAGTCCATGGATTATACGCACTCTCACCCTTCCATCATTGCTAGCCTCTTCGGTACCGTGCATTGCCCTTTCTCACCTCGAGAGTTGGTGCAAACTTCACCGGTGCATCCAAACCCCGTGATACGATACGCTCTATCACACATAAACCTCCTTATATCTTCCTCAAAACAGCCACCATACCTACCTATGGTGGCATTTCCATAGCCATTCCGAGATATATTGCCATGCAACTTCCATCATCATCATATACATGACTTGAGCATTTATTGTCATATTGCTTTGCATGATCGTAAGATAGCTAGCATGATGTTTTCATGGCTTGTCCATTTTTTGAAGTCATTGCTATGCTAGATCATTGCACATCCCGGTACACCGCCGGAGGCATTCATATAGAGTAGTACTTTGTTCTAGACATCGAGTTGTAATATTGAGTTGTAAGTAAATATAAGTGTGTTGATCATCATTATTGGAGCATTGCCCCAGTGAGGAAAGGATGATGGAGACTATGATTCCCCCACAAGTCGGGATGAGACTCCGGACTTTAAAAAAATAAAAGAGGCCAAAGAAGCCAAAATAAAAAAAATAGGCCAAAGAAGCCCACCAAAAAAACAAAAAAAGAGAGAAAAAGAGAGAAGGGGCAATGTTACTATCATTTTACCACACTTATGCTTCAGAGTAGCACCATGTTCTTCATATAGAGAGTCTACTGAGTTATCACTTTAATATACTAGTGGGAATTTTCATTATAGAACTTGGCTTGTATATTTCGATGATGGGTGTCGGTGTCAAAACCGGTGGATCTCAGGTAGGGGGTCGCGAACTGTGCGTCTAAGGCGGATGGTAACAGGAGGCAGGGGACACGATGTTTACCTAGGTTCGAGCCCTCTTGATGGAGGTAATACCCTACGTCTTGCTTGATTGTTCTTGATGATATGGGTATTACAAGAGTTGATCTACCACGAGATTGGAGAGGCTAAACCCTAGAAGCTAGCCTATGGTATGATTGTATGTTGTCCTACGGACTAAAACCCTCCGGTTTATATAGACACCGGAGGGGGCTAGGGTTACACAAGGTCGGTTACAAAGGAGGAGATATACATATCCGTATTGCCTAGCTTGCCTTCCACGCCAAGTAGAGTCCCATCCGGACACGGGACGAAGTCTTCAATCTTGTATCTTCATAGTACAACAGTCCGGCCAAAGGATATAGTCCGGTTGTCCGGAGGCGCCCTAATCCAGGACTCCCTCAGTAGCCCCTGAACCAGGCTTCAATGACTATGAGTCCGGCGCGCAGTGTTGTCTTTGACATTGCAAGGCGGGTTCCTCCTTCGAATACACCATGGAAGAGTTTGAATACAAGGACAGTGTCCGACCCTGCCAAATAAGTTCCACATACCACTGTAGAGAGAATAATATTTCCACAAATCTAATCTGCTGACACGTTTTGACAGCATGACATCACGCCACGGCCCGAGCATTATTCAAACCGTTTTTCTTAACCAGCTCCGCACATAACGCGAGGCGGTTTCCTTGACACATCTTGTCAAAGCAGAGATCGTGTTCCCCTTATCGCAGGATTCTCATCAATACAAACGTGGGTAACCCAGATCGCGGGATATCTGACTGTGTCTGTGGGGGGCCCTAGACCTAGATCGCGGGATATCTGACCGCCGAAATTTTGCATAGGCTGCCCGCCCGAGTGTTGTGTTCATCTCCCACTTCCTCCGAGGACTAGGCCTCGCTCTGGATCCCTTTGTTAGGGGTCTTATGTTCTATTACGGGCTGGATTTTCACGATCTAGCCCCAGATTCCCTTCTTCACATCTTGTCATTTATTGTCGTATGTGAGGCCTTCCTCCGCATTACCCCTCACTTCGTCCTGTGGCTCAAGACATTCGATGTGAAGCCGAAGATGATCGAGGGGCAGCACGCAACGTGCGGAGGTGCTTTAATAAGCAAAATCGCTGATGCTCCATGGCCAGAGGGTTCCTTCCCAGAGGTGTTCGGATTGTGGCAGCATGAGTGGTTTTACATCACAGCTCCCCGAAGTGCCAAGTGGGTAGCTACCCCCGCCTTTCGCTCGGGCCCCTCACCACAACTGATGTCATGGATCAGCAGGGGGCTGAGCTGGGGTCCAGCCAAGGACGTGCCAATACTGCAGAGCCGTATCCGATATCTCTTTGAGGGAGATTTCAGTCTGGTTATGGTAATGGAAGTTATGCTGGTTCATCGAGTCCAACCTTGCAAACGCCGGCCCCTCCGCATGTGGGAATTCAACCCGGAAGGACCGCGAGTCATTCAGCATTTCCTCGGCATGACACACAAAGAGATGTACAAATCGTTATTCAGACCCCAAATAGAGTGTCCGGACACCACCGAGGACGTGGGCCTGAGCTACAACCGCCCCGCTGCCCAAGTAAGTAATCCCATGCCGAAAATGTTGTCCTTTTTTTATCATGGCATCATTCTAAAGAGCCGCACTTGTTGACCAGGACTGGATAATGAATGCGATGATGATCAGGTGTTCGGCCCCCCTTCCTGAGGGCTTGGACAATCCGGTACTGGACAAGATGCTCGAGCCGGTGCCTTATCCAGTGCCCTCAAAGGAAGATGATGGGGGGAAGAGAGAGAGAGAGAAAGCGGGCCTCACTCGCTACTCATTCCAACCGGGGGGTTGAGCACCTCCGTGAGGGAGGACAACCAAAGGGAAGAATCTGACATTCTCGCTCCCCGGGGAAGGAAGAGGACTACCTCTGAAGATCCGTAAACTAAGATTTCCAAACAGGAGAAGAAATCTTCGTCGGAGGGTCCTACCTCGGAGGGTATTCTTGCCACACAATGCCCGCACGGGGATCAGCCCTCTATCGAGCTGCAAGTAGTCGAAAAGTACTTTAATAGTGGAAATATCCTATCTTACTTCCGAAGACAATAACCAGTGCTTATATATTGTAGTCCGGATCGTAGCCCGTCTCGACAGAGTTCGCCTTCGGGGGATCTTCTTCCGGAGATGATGGAGAGCGAAACGCCTCCCCCGGACACCCCGCCTCATGAAGCGGGTGACCTTGAAGTGTCGTCGCAAAGGGTATCTCTGGATCCACCAAGGCCGAAGGATAACCCTTTGGCTACCCAGGATCCCCAGTATCCTGCTCCTAAGGGGAGCGACAGCAAGGGTCCGTGCAGTGTGCGGTCAGACGCGCTGAAGGATCTTCTGGGGCAAGCGGCGTCTCGGAAACGCACCGTACACTAATGGGTACGGTAATTGAAAGGATTTCATCCGCTGAAAGCAGTTTGCATGAAGCTTTTATGAGTCTGCTGAAAGGCTTCGAGGTACGTGAAATAATGTATATTTTGAACAGTACCGCACTGTAACACCCCGGATATTACTTTCCCAATTTGTACTCCAACTCTTGTCATTTCCGGCGTTAAGTTATTTTATTTTCTCGGGTTCGGGTTTTTGTCTCCGTGTGTGGTTATCGTTGTCATGCATGTCATATCATGTCATCATGTGCATTGCATTTGCATATGTGTTCATCTCATGCATCCGAGCATTTTCCCCATTGTCCGTTTTGCATTCCGGCGCTTCGTTCTCCTCCGGTGGTCATTTCTAGCTTTCTTTCGTGTGTGGGGTTTAAACATTTCCGGATTGGACCGAGACTTGCCAAGCGGCCTTGGTTTACTACCGGTAGACTGCCTGTCAAGTTTCGTATCATTTGGACTTCGTTTGATACCGGTTAACCGAGGGACCGAAAAGGCCTCGTGTGTGTTGCAGCCCAACACCCCTCCAATTTGGCCCAAAACCCACCTAAACCTGCTCCATCATCTAGAGCGTTCGATCACGATCGCGTGGCCGAAAACCGCACCTCATTTAGACTCTCCTAGCTCCTCCTATGCCTATATAAAGACCCCCCATTCCAAATCTCGGATCCCCTCCCCGAAACCCTAGCAAAATCCACCTCGCGCCGGCCGGACACGTCCGTTCCCGGCCGAACACGTCCGCCGCTGCCGCCCGCAGCCAACCGCGGCTTGCCACGTGTCGCGCCGCCGCA
>NC_041384.1:400009093-400018565 GCF_002162155.2 Triticum dicoccoides | reverse complement strand
AGCACGCCCGGGCCGCCAGACGCCACCACCGGCCGCGCCGCCCCGCCACGCCCGGAGCCCGCGCCGGATCCACCCCGGCCATCTCCTCCTCCACGCCAAGGCCCCGGCCTCCGCCGTCTTCGTCGCTCCGGCGAGCTCGCTCCGGCCGACCTCAGATTGCGTGCCCCGATCCAGATCTAGAATATTAGGGTTGACCCCATTTTTCCCTAAGTCCCTAATCCATATGCTCATGTTCATAGCCTCGTAACTTTGCATCCGTAGATCCGATTCATGCATATAGCATATCAAATTGTTCGTCTCAGAGAGTACATCATTTCATTCCATGGCATCATATTCATTTGAGTTCATCTTGATGCCCGAAATGCTGGTAGAAGAGGGCTACTTGAGTTAATTGTCAAATCTGCTACTCCATTTGCATATTTGTCATTTTTGCCATGATTATTGTGTGCATGATATGCCCATGAGCTCTACATATGTTTTGTTAAGGGTTTTTCCATCTCTCTAGAGGTGCAACCCATGCATTTTTGTGATGTGTGTGGTGACTAGCACAAGCTTGCAAAGTGGTGCACTTGGTAATTCTGTTATCAGGGACTTAGCATTTCCACAAAGTCCTTAGGCTGTTTAGTTCATGATGCCATATGTTCATGTTGTTTCCTAGTGATCCGTGCCTCTTTTGAGGATGATCATTAAGGATGTTTTGTTAATCTTGTGGTGCTCTATCCATCCATGTCTTTGTTTGCAATTATGGAGCACCATATCTTGAGTCAATCGAGCTCTACTTTTGCTACTTTGTGAATCTGGGCAGATTGTCAACTTGTTTGCAATTTTGTCGATGATGTTGTAGTTGATCCGTGCACGCTATGCTATTGTTCTTGCCATGTCTAGCTTGAATTTTGTGTGTTCTTGATAGATGTATGCTTAGCTTTTCATGTCTTGCTCCGTAGTGAGTGCATCGAGCTCGTAAACATGCCTACTTGATATTTGTTTTCAGCATGCTCCAGTTTTCACTAAGTCTGTGATCTGATTATGTTTTTGCCATGTTCACATGCTTGCAATTGTATTTTCTGATCCCTTTTGGCTCAAGGTCACTAAGGGACTTCTGTTAATCTCTTTGAGTACCTCCATTCCATGCTTTACTTTGCCATGTTCAGGTCCTGTATCATGTAGTTTTGTTGCTCCGAAGAGTGCTACCTGATCTGAGATTCCAGACAAGTGTTAATTTCACTAAGTCCGAGATCTGTTTGCCATATGCATTTTTGCCATGCTTGTTTGAACCTGTTAATGGATAAATTGGCCGTAGCTTAGTGCTAGACTTTTGTTAAGCATCTTGATTGCATCCCTGCCATGTATTTTGTTGTCATGTTTTGGTGCTGTAGCATGTTCATCTCCTCGCATTTAGATGGCTACATGCTGTAAATCGCAGACTGGTGTCATATTTGAATTGCTTGCCATTTCCAAACCGTAACTCCGATTCCGGCATTCTTTATATCGTTTTCAAGTGATTTCATCTCATCTTTCCAGTGGCACACTTGGATTTCCATGTTGAGGCCAGGTTCATGCATCCCTTGTCAATTCTTGCATATGCATCCCGCATCGCATCCCGCATAGCATACCATCCTTGCATCATATTGGTTGATCCTTGCACGTGGTTGATTGTGTTCCGTTTGCTTGTTTGTCTTGTTTGGGTAGAGCCGGGAGATGAGTTCGCTAACGAGGAGCCCGTTGAGTTTGCTTTCGAGGATCCAGTCAACTCTGACAACTTTGCAGGCAAGATGATCACACCCTCGAAATCACTACTATCTTTGCTATGCTAGATTTGCTCGCTCTTTTGCTATGCCAATGCTATGATGCCTACCAATTGCTTTCAAGCCTCCCAAATTGCCATGTCAACCCTCTAACCCACCATGTCCTAGCAAACCGTTGATTGGCTATGTTACCGCTTTGCTCAGCCCCTCTTATAGCGTTGCCAGTTGCAGGTGAAGATTGGAGTCCGTTCCTTGTTGAAACATTTATTTACTTGTTGGGATATCATTATATTATCTTGTTATCTTAATGCATCTATATACTTGGTAAAGGGTGGAAGGCTCGGCCTCTCGCCTAGTGTTTTGTTCCACTCTTGCCGCCCTAGTTTCCGTCATATCGGTGTTATGTTCCCGGATTTTGCGTTCCTTACGCGGTTGGGTTATAATGGGAACCCCTTGATAGTTCGCCTTGATTAAAGCTTTTCCAGCAATGCCCAACCTTGGTTTTACCATTTGCCACCTAGCCTCTTTTTCCCTTGGGTTTCCGGAGCCCGAGGGTCATCTTATTTAAACCCCCCCGGGCCAGTGCTCCTCTGAGTGTTGGTCCACCTGTCAGCTGCCGGTGGCCACCAGGGGCAACTCTGGGCTGGCCTACCCGTACCTAAGACAATCTGAGTGTGCCCTGAGAAAGATATATGTGCAGCTCCTATCGGGATTTGTCGGCGTATTCGGGCGGTGTTGCTGGTCTTGTTTTAACCTGTCGAAGTGTCTTGAAGAACCGAGATACCGAGTCTGATCGGAACGTCTTGGGAGGAGGTCTATTCCTTCGTTGACCGTGAGAGCTTGTCATGGGCTAAGTTGGGACTCCCCTGCAGGGATTTGAACTTTCGAAAGCCGTGCCCGCGGTTATGTGCAGATGGGAATTTGTTAATGTCCGGTTGTAGATAACTTGAACCTTAACTTAATTAAAATGAATCAACTGAGTGTGTTACCGTGATGGCCTCTTCTCGGCGGAGTCCGCGAAGTGGACACGGTGTTGGAGTAATGCTTGCGCGGGTTACTCTCTAGTTTCTCGCTCGCTCTTTGCCTCCTCTTCTCACTCTCTTTTGCGAACAGGATAGCCACCATATATGCTAGTCGCTTGCTGCAGCTCCACTTATATATACCATGCCTTACCTTTAAGCTTAAATAGTCTTGATCGCGAGGGTGCGAGATTGCTGAGTCCCTGTGGCTCACAGATTACTATTACACCAGATGCAGGGCCTGATGATTCCGCTCCAGGTGACGCGCTCGAGCTCAAGTGGGTGTTCGACGAGGACTCTCAATGTTATTATGTTTCCTTTCCTGATGATCAGTAGTGGTGCCCAGTTGGGGGTGATCGGGACCGTGTCGCATGTTGGGTTATCTTTTATTTTGGCGCCGTAGTCGGGCCATGAGTGTTGGTTGATGTAATCTATTTATGTACCTTGATTGACGTGGCGAGTGTAAGCCAACTATGTTATCTCCCCTTTATTATTATATTACATGGGATGTGTAAAGATTACCTTACTTGCGACATATGCCTTCAATGCGATTATATCTCTAAGTCATGCCTCGACACGTGGGAGCTATAGTCGCATCGAGGGTGTTACAAGTTGGTAATCAGAGCCTTCCCCGACCTTAGGAGCCCCATTGCTTGATCGTTTTTAGCGGCCGAGTTGTGTCTAGAAAAATGTTTTGAGTCATTTAGGAATTATATATCGGAGAGTTAGGAATTCTTTTTACTTCCCAGTCTCCTCATCGCTCTGGTAAGGCATCCTGACATAGAGTTTTGACTCTTCTCTTCTCAAATTTCACTAAAAAAAATTTTAGGATCACGCGGGTATCTTGGAATCGTTCCGATGGTTTTATGATGAGAACATTGTCTTGGTGCCTCTTGTCAGGGGTTTTGTGGAAGTGTCCCGGGGAGTTGAGCTCTGAGGTGTTGTCGTCATAATTTTATCGTTGCAGTTCTGGAATACCTGAGTTTAGTACGCCGACATCGAAAATCTCTTTTATGCAATTCGTTGGTGAGATAACCTCGACGCCACCCAGTACTGGGGCGGGAGTTCGGGAGTATCGCCATAACTTGTATAACGGATGCTTTTCGAAGGTTGAGGTAGATGGTTTCCGAAGTTTTTCTCGGTTATGTGTTGAAGGATGGATACAGCTGGATGTAGGATTTGCTAGATTTGGGTGAGATATTATGCTTCCCCTGTATCCCCAACACCTGATTGCATAACCAGAAAGGTTCGGGAGTTTCATAGGTGGGAATTCAAGTAGCTCTAGTTCTTCTTCCACGGATATTGGTTTGAGATTGGGATTTCTAACCGATTATTCGTTTTTGATCCGTACCTTGTTGATTTATTTCTCTACCTTAATTCTACGTGGCTTCTCAATTTATGGATATGTGACCATTTCAAGAGGAATGCATTCGTTCATTTTGTTCGGATGTGAAGACTATATGTTGCAATTTTCATTCCGTTGGATTCAGCTTCATTTTATCTGTCTATGTGCTAACGGTGGTCAACCTCTTCAGGATGGCTCCCGCTAAGAGCACCAGTCAGAATCAAAATCAAGATCCGCCACCACCCCCCCTCCTCTGGAGGCATGGCAAGCTGTGATGGCCGCAACCAATGCAAACACATAGTTGATCATGCAAATTCTCCAAGAGCGCAATCAAGGCAACCAAGGGAACCAAGGCAACAATCAGAATCACTCTGCTACACTCAACCAGTTCCTTGCTAACGGGCCAAAGACTTTCAGCAATTGTGTTGAGGCAACCGATGTTGACGATTGGCTCATGGATCTGTGCAAGCATTTCGAGTGCAGTAACGTCAGGCCCGAGGACTTTGTCAAGTTCGCTTCCTTCTAACTCAAAGATCAAGCTGCAGAATGGTTCCAGCAGTACAAGGACTCCAGAGGTGGACGTGTTATCACTTGGGATGAATTCCGTCAAGATTTCCGAACTCACCATATCCCTCAGAGCATGGTTGAAAGCAAGCGTGAGGAATTCCGCAACCTGAAGCAAGGCTCTTTGTCTGTCTATGACTACAACAAGTTGTTCCAGAAGCTCGCCCGCTTTGCCAAGCAGGACGTCCTTGATGAGAAGAGCATGATATACCAGTTCAGAGGTGGTCTCAGAGAAGAAATCCAGCTCGCTCTTGTTCTCTTTGATCCCTTGAGGTACGATGAGTTCTACAACATGGCACTGAAGCAAGAGGCTGCTCAGTTGAGGTGTGATGCTTCCAAGAAGCGAGTTAGAGATGTTACTCCTTCTTCCTCTACTCAAGTGGCCAAGCAGCAGAAGTATTGGCTTCCTCCTCCTCCATTTCGTCAGCCGTATTAGCAGAAGAGCAAAGGTGGTAGTGGATCTTCCCACCCACCCAACCCTGGCTTTCAGAACAAGACTTCATCTCAACCTCCAAGATCGAATGCTCCGTATCACCATCCGCTTTCAGAGGTCACGTGCAACAAGTTCCAACAGAAGGGTCACTATGCCAACAAGTGTTTCAACCAAAGGCGTCTTCCCTCCTGTCAGATCGGCAAGTACAGCTGTGGTCAAGCATAACCCCAAGTCCGCCAAGGTCAACTTGATGAATGCAGCTCAGGCAGAGGATTCGTCAGATGTCATCATGGGTAACCTTCATGTTAATGATATTCCTGCAAAAGTTCTTTTTGACACGGGTGCATCACATTGTTTCATCTCAAGACCGTTTTGATCTAAGCATGGTTTGGCTATGCAAATTTTGCCTAGTCCATTAGCAGTTGTATCTCCCGGTAGGCGCATGCATGCTAACTCCATTGCTCCGGATGTTACTATCACTTTGGGAGACTACAAGTTTCTGGATTCTCCAACAGTTCTTGGTGACTCGGATATTGATCTTATTCTCGGAATGGATTGGCTTTCTAAGCACAAGGCGCATCTTGATTGTGCTGCCAGGCAGATTCAATTGACTCATTCGTCTGAGGATGTAATTGCCTTTGCCGCTCGGGATAATACCATTCGTCTGTTTTCTCTCAATGAGAAGGGTGAACTGGATGCTATCTCGCAGATTCCAGTTTTTTGCGAATATCAAGACGTCTTTCCAGAAGAGCTTTCAGGAATGCCTCCGCACCGGTCAGTTGAATTCGTCATTGATCTTGAGCCTGGCACGGAACCTGTGTGCAAACGTCCTTACAAGCTCGGACCTGAAGAGCTGAAGGAGCTGAAGAAGCAACTCGATATTCAAGAAAGAATGGGTCTCATCCGGCCTAGTTCTTCTCTATGGGGTTGTGGTGTTCTTTTTGTGAAGAAGAAGGATGGAACGGACCGGCTTTGTGTTGATTACCGTCCATTGAACAAGAAGACCATCAAGAACAAATATCCACTTCCCAACATCAATGAGCTGTTCGAACAACTCAAAGGTGCCCAAGTATTCTCCAAGCTTGATCTCCGTATGGGTTATCATCAGATTCAAATCCGTGAGCAAGATATTCCCAAGACAGCTTTCAGGACAAGCTATGGTTCATATGAATACACTATCATGTCTTTTGGCCTCGTCAACGCTCCTCCGACTTTCTCTCGCATGATGAACTTCATCTTCAACGCCTACACCAATGACTTTGTTTTGGTCTATCTCAACGACATTCTGGTTTTCTCGAAGAACAAGGAAGATCATGCCAAGCACTTGCGTTTGGTGCTTGATAAGCTCAGAGAACATCAGTTCTACGCCAAGTTCTCCAAGTGTGAATTTTGGCTCGATGAGGTTCTTTATCTTGGTCATATCATCTCTGCCAAGGGCATTGCGGTGAATCCTGAGAAGGTGTCTGCAATTGTGAATTGGGAACCTCCTCAGAACGTGAAGCAACTCCGCAGCTTCCTTGGTCTCGCAAGCTACTGCCGAAGATTCGTTGAAAACTTTTCTAAGATCGCGAAGCCTCTCTCTAATCTTCTCCAGAAGCACGTCAAGTACGTTTGGTCTCCGGAGTGTGACATTGATTTCAACACTTTGAAAGAGAAATTGATCACTGCTCCAATTCTGACTCCGCCTGATGAATCCAAACCGTACGAGGTCTTTTGTGATGCATCTCTCCAAGGACTTGGCGCAGTATTGATGCAAGAGAAGAAAGTTGTTGCTTATACCACTCGCCAGTTGAAGCCCAATGAGAAGAACTACCCCACTCATGATCTCGAGTTGGCGGCAGTTGTGCATGCTCTTTTGAGTTGGAGACATCTTCTATTGGGAAGAAAAGTGGACATTTTCACTGATCACAAGAGTCTCAAGTACATCTTCACTCAGCCTAATCTCAACCTCAGGCAAACTCGATGGGTCGAAATGATTCAAGAGTATAATCCGAGTATCGAGTATACTCCAGGCAAGGCCAATGTGATTGCTGACACATTGAGCAGAAAGGCTTACTGCAACAGTCTGATTCTCAAGCCTTATCAACCCGAGCTTTGTGAAGCTTTCCGCAAACTTAATATGCAAGTTGTTCCTCAAGGTTTCCTCGCCAACCTTCAAGTCTCTCCTACCTTAGAAGACCAGATTCGCCAAGCCCAGCTTCTTGATGCTATGGTGAAAAAGGTGAAGATTGGGATTGCCAAGAGTCAACCCAAGTACAAGTGCTACCGCCTTGATGACAGGGATACTCTCTTCTTCGAGGATCATATTGTTGTACCCAAAGGTGACCTCCATAAAGTGATCATGAACGAGGCTCACAATTCTCTCCTCTCCATCCACCCTGGGAGTACGAAGATGTATCAGGACCTCAAGCAGGCTTATTGGTGGACTCGAATGAAGCGCGAGATTGCTCAATTCGTGAATGAATGTGATGTCTACAGAAGAGTGAAGGCAGAACACCAAAGGCCAGCGGGTCTCCTCCAACCTCTTGCCATTCCAGAATGGAAGTTTGACCACATTGAAATGGACTTCGTGACTGGGTTTCCAAAGTCCAAGCGTGGCAATGATGCTATATTCATTGTCATCGACAAACTCACCAAAGTGGCTCACTTTCTGCCTATCAAAGAGTCAATCACTGCAGCTCAGTTGGCGGAACTCTATACCTCTCGGATTGTCTCTCTGCACGGTATTCCTCAAGTGATCTCTTCAGACTGTGGCAGCATCTTTACCTCCAAGTTATGGGATTCTTTTCAAAAGGCCATGGGCACCAACATCCGCTTCAGCACAACTTTCCATCCTCAAAATAGCGGTCAAGTCGAGCGTGTCAACCAGATTCTTGAAGATATGCTTAGGGCTTGTGTGATCTCCTTCGGCTTGAAGTGGGAGGATTGTCTTCCTTATGCTGAATTCTCCTACAACAACAGTTTTCAAGCAAGTTCGGGCAAAGCCCCATTTGAAATTATGTATGGCAGGAAGTACCGTACCCCTCTCAACTGGTCTGAAACCGGTGAACGTCAGCTTTTGGGAAATGACTTAATCACAGAGGCAGAGGAAATGTGCAAAGTCATTCGAGATAACCTCAAAGCAGCCCAATCCCGTCAGAAGAGCTACTATGATAGTAAGCACCGTGATTTGGCTTTCGAGATTGGAGATCATGTTTACCTCCGCGTCTCTCCTATGAAAGGTACTCGTTGCTTCGGTATCAAAGGGAAGCTTGCCCCCAGATACGTGGGACCTTTCAAGATTGTCAGCAAGAGAGGCGATCTCGCCTATCAACTCGAGCTTCCTTCAAACTTTGCAAATGTTCATGATGTGTTCCATGTCTCTCAGCTCCGAAAGTGCTTCAAGACTCCTGACCGCACCGTCAACTTCGAGGACATTGAGCTCCAAGAAGATCTTTCCTATCGTGAGCACCCCGTTGCTATTCTTGAAGAGATTGAACGCAAGACTCGCAATAAGTCAATCAAATTCCTCAAAGTAAAGTGGTCACACCATTCCGACCGTGAAGCTACCTGGGAACGCGAGGATCACCTCCGTTCTGAGTACCCGGCGTTCTTTCAGTCCTAGATCTCGGGACGAGATCCTTTTGTAGTGGTGGAGTGTTGTAACACCCTGGATATTACTTTCCCAATTTGTACTCCAACTCTTGCCATTTCCGGTGTTAAGTTATTTTATTTTCTCGGGTTCGGGTTTTTGTCTCCGTATGTGGTTATCGTTGTCATGCATCTCATATCATGTCATCATGTGCATTGCATTTGCATACGTGTTCATCTCATGCATCCGAGCATTTTCCCCGTTGTCCGTTTTGCATTCCGGTGCTTCGTTCTCCTCTGGTGGTCATTTCTAGCTTTCTTTGGTGTGTGGGGTTTAAACATTTCTGGATTGGACCGAGACTTGCCAAGCGGCCTTGGTTTACTACCGATAGACCGCCTGTCAAGTTTCGTATCATTTGGACTTCCTTTGATACTCCAACGGTTAACTGAGGGACCGAAAAGGCCTCCTGTGTGTTGCAGCCCAACACCCCTCCAATTTGGCCCAAAACCCACCTAAACCTGCTCCATCATCTAGAGCGTTCGATCACGATCGCGTGGCCGACAACCGCACCTCATTTGGACTCTCCTAGCTCCTCCTATGTCTATATAAAGACCCCCCATTCCAAATCTCGGATCCCCTCCCCGAAACCCTAGCAAAATCCACCTCGCACAGGCCGGACACGTCTGTTCCCGGCCGGACACGTCCGCCGCCGCCGCCCGCAGCCAACCGCGGCTTGCCACGTGTCGCGCCGCCGCACCCTCCGCCGCTAGCCCGCCAGGCCCGCGTGGGGCCCTC